>NC_068430.1:35832675-36128478 GCF_023373465.1 Oncorhynchus keta | reverse complement strand
GGGTCGCCTCACATAGGCCTTCACATAATGTCTGACCTGGACCCGCAGCTAGAACGTAACTATGTGTTTTACGTTTTATTATGTTTTAAACTAAAGGCGCTGTGAATTATGGGCCTGCTCTGACATATATGATAGTTGGCTTCTAAATGAGTTGGAAAAAGTGGGTTTGGTGTCAATTGGTATCAGTTTGGTGTCAAATGACATCTAATTGACTGATGGACAGTGACTTGCTAGTTGACTTTTGTACATTAGCAATATGTTTTAAACGGAGAGGGACCATCACCAAAGTGACATTCTGAAATCAACCCTAACGAGCCATGGAGATGAACCCAGAATCACTGCCCAGCTATCCCGAGTTCATCGGGCCAGTCAATTTCACATTCCTGCAGGATTTTTATAGCATGACAAATTCGTGATGGTACCTGCCCATTGAACCATATTGCAAATGCACAGTGACTTTGCAAAAGTGAGAAAACATAAACAAATGGACATGATGAAATCAACACAACGAGTGATGGAAATGTACAACTATCACTGCTCAGCCATCCTGTGTTCATCAGACCAGTCAATTTTGCATTTTTGAGCATGTCAAATTTCATATGGTAAATGCACATTGAAACATATTGCAAATGCGCGCACTTGCAATATGATTCTATAGTGTAAAACATCACCTAATGGACATGATGAAATCAACACAACGAGTGATGGAAATGTACAACTATCACTGCCCGGCCATCCTGTGTTCCCATAGCGAGCATTAATATCAGAATGACCGGTAAATGCATTTACAACCATATTTTTATTTTTGGTTACCAGTTGCACAACAATGCACGTGCATTTGCAATATGATTCTATAGTGAAAAACATCACCTAATGGACATGATGAAATCAACACAACGAGTGATGGAAATGTACAACTATCACTGCTCGGCCATCCTGTGTCCATCAGACCAGTCAATTTTGCATTTTTTTGAGCATGTCAAATTTCATATGGTAAATGCACATTGAAACATATTGCAAATGCGCGCGCACTTGCAATATGATTCTATAGTGTAAAAACATCACCTAATGGACATGATGAAATCAACACAACGAGTGATGGAAATGTACAACTATCACTGCTCGGCCATCCTGTGTCCATCAGACCAGTCAATTTTGCATTTTTGAGCATGTCAAATTTCATATGGTAAATGCACATTGAAACATATTGCAAATGCGCGCGCACTTGCAATATGATTCTATAGTGTAAAAACATCACCTAATGGACATGATGAAATCAACACAACGAGTGATGGAAATGTACAACTATCACTGCCCGGCCATCCTGTGTTCCCATAGCGAGCATTAATATCAGAATGACCGGTAAATGCATTTACAACCATATTTTAATTTTTGGGTTACCAGTTGCACAACAATGCACGTGCATTTGCAATATGATTCTATAGTGAAAAAACATCACCTAATGGACATGATGAAATCAACACAACAAGTGATGGAAATGTACAACTATCACTGCTCGGCCATCCTGTGTTCATCAGACCAGTCAATTTCACATTCCTGCAGGATTTTTATAGCATGACAAATTCGTGATGGTACCTGCCCATTGAACCATATTGCAAATGCACAGTGACTTTGCAAAAGTGAGAAAACATAAACAAATGGACATGATGAAATCAACACAACAGGTGATGGAAATGTACAACTATCACTGCTCAGCCATCCTGTGTTCATCAGACCAGTCAATTTTGCATTTTTGAGCATGTCAAATTTCATATGGTAAATGCACATTGAAACATATTGCAAATGCGCGCACTTGCAATATGATTCTATAGTGAAAAAACATCACCTAATGGACATGATGAAATCAACACAACGAGTGATGGAAATGTACAACTATCACTGCTCGGCCATCCTGTGTCCATCAGACCAGTCAATTTTGCATTTTTGAGCATGTCAAATTTCATATGGTAAATGCACATTGAAACATATTGCAAATGCGCGCGCACTTGCAATATGATTCTATAGTGTAAAAACATCACCTAATGGACATGATGAAATCAACACAACGAGTGATGGAAATGTACAACTATCACTGCCCGGCCATCCTGTGTTCCCATAGCGAGCATTAATATCAGAATGACCGGTAAATGCATTTACAACCATATTTTTATTTTTGGGTTACCAGTTGCACAACAATGCACGTGCATTTGCAATATGATTCTATAGTGAAAAAACATCACCTAATGGACATGATGAAATCAACACAACGAGTGATGGAAATGTACAACTATCACTGCTCGGCCATCCTGTGTCCATCAGACCAGTCAATTTTGCATTTTTGAGCATTTCAAATTTCATATGGTAAATGCACATTGAAACATATTGCAAATGCGCGCACTTGCAATATGATTCTATAGTGTAAAAACATCACCTAATGGACATGATGAAATCAACACAACGAGTGATGGAAATGTACAACTATCACTGCTCGGCCATCCTGTGTCCATCAGACCAGTCAATTTTGCATTTTTGAGCATTTCAAATTTCATATGGTAAATGCACATTGAAACATATTGCAAATGCGCGCACTTGCAATATGATTCTATAGTGTAAAAACATCACCTAATGGACATGATGAAATCAACACAACGAGTGATGGAAATGTACAACTATCACTGCTCGGCCATCCTGTGTTCCCATAGCGGGCATTAATATCAGAATGACCGGTAAATGCATTCACAACCATATTTTCATTTTTGGGTTACCAGGTGCCTATTTTCAATCACCAGTTGCACAACATGCGTATCCATCAGAATATTTTAAACAGTCCATAAAGCACTCAGGACTGCCCCCATAGATAGAGGGCCGTAGTAGGGTACTCCCATAGCGGGCATGGATAATAGGAGTCCTGGTAAATGCATTTACAACCATATTTTAATTTTTGGGTTACCAGTTGCACAACAATGCACGTGCATTTGCAATATGATTCTATAGTGAAAAACATCACCTAATGGACATGATGAAATCAACACAACAAGTGATGGAAATGTACAACTATCACTGCTCGGCCATCCTGTGTTCATCAGACCAGTCAATTTCACATTCCTGCAGGATTTTTTATAGCATGACAAATTCGTGATGGTACCTGCCCATTGAACCATATTGCAAATGCACAGTGACTTTGCAAAAGTGAGAAAACATAAACAAATGGACATGATGAAATCAACACAACAGGTGATGGAAATGTACAACTATCACTGCTCAGCCATCCTGTGTTCATCAGACCAGTCAATTTTGCATTTTTGAGCATGTCAAATTTCATATGGTAAATGCACATTGAAACATATTGCAAATGCGCGTGCACTTGCAATATGATTCTATAGTGAAAAAACATCACCTAATGGACATGATGAAATCAACACAACGAGTGATGGAAATGTACAACTATCACTGCTCGGCCATCCTGTGTCCATCAGACCAGTCAATTTTGCATTTTTGAGCATGTCAAATTTCATATGGTAAATGCACATTGAAACATATTGCAAATGCGCGCGCACTTGCAATATGATTCTATAGTGTAAAAACATCACCTAATGGACATGATGAAATCAACACAACGAGTGATGGAAATGTACAACTATCACTGCCCGGCCATCCTGTGTTCCCATAGCGAGCATTAATATCAGAATGACCGGTAAATGCATTTACAACCATATTTTTATTTTTGGGTTACCAGTTGCACAACAATGCACGTGCATTTGCAATATGATTCTATAGTGTAAAAACATCACCTAACGGAGATGATGAAATCAACACAACGAGTGATGGAAATGTACAACTATCACTGCTCGGCCATCCTGTGTTCATCAGACCAGTCAATTTTGCATTTTTGAGCAAGGTCAAATTTCATATGGTAAATGCACATTGAAACATATTGCAAATGCACGTGCACTTGCAATATGATTATATAGTGAAAAAACATCACAAAATGGACATGATGAAGTCAACACAACGAGTGATGGAAAGGAACAACTATCACTGCCCGGCCATCCCGAGTTCATCAGGCCAGTCAATTTTGCATTTCTGCAGGATTTTTGAGCATGTCAAATTTCTTACGTCATTTGGCCCACAAAAAATCCTTATGCACAATTTAAAAAAATATATAAAAAATATGATAATAAAATTGGACAAAAGTATATTCATACAGTTCTTACACATGTGTAATTGACAAAAAAATTGAAAGAATTTCAAAAACGGTCCAGAAAGCACTTTTTTAAGGGTGTGTGAAGTTTTTACAAAATTTTGACATTTTTGACTTTTGACTTTTGACTTCCTATGAAATCATATTGGAATTGGACAAAACATATTCCTTATGCGCATGTAAAAAAAAAAAAAATTATGATAATAAAATTGGACAAAAGTATATTCATACAGTTCTTACACATGTGTAATTGACAAAAATCGAAAGAATTTCGAAAAACGGTCCAGAAAGCACTTTTTATGGGTGTGTGAAGTTTTTTACAAAATTTTGACATTTTTGACTTTTGACTTTGACTTCCTATGAAATCATATTGGAATTGGACAAAACATATTCCTTATGCGCATATAAAAAAATTTTAAAAATTATGATAATAAAATTGGACAAAAGTATATTCATACAGTTCTTACACATGTGTAATTGACAAAAAATCGAAAGAATTTCAAAAACGGTCCAGAAAGCACTTTTTAAGGGGTGATAAGTTTTTGAAAAAAAGTTCATTTTTTCAAAATTTTACTTTTGGACATTAATTTGGGTTACATATCCAATATGAAAAACCCCGGTGGAGCGCATTTGCCCCCTGTTGAATTTTAAAGTGTTACAACTGGCAATTACCATATGGCATTTGCAATACACTTTGGATGAATCAACGCCGAATTGGGTGGTATTGGCCAATGTGTATATGGTTTGTCCGATGCCAATGACATGCCATTCATTTTTGTCCAATACAGGGGTATTCCCTTACATAGGATGCCACCTTTCCAACAAGTCAGTTCTGCCCTGCTAGAGCTGCCCCGGTCAACTATAAGTGCTGTTATTGTGAATTGTAAACGTCTAGGAGCAACAATGGCTCAGCCCCGAGGTGGTAGGCCACACAAGCTCACAGAAAGGGACTCTGGAAGCAACGTCAGCACAAGAACTGTTCGTCAGGGGAACTTCATGAAATGGGTTTCCATGGCCAAGCAGTCGCACATAAGCCTAAGATCACCATGCGCAGTGCCAAGCGTCGGCTGAAGTGGTGTAAAGATCGCCGCCAATGGACTCTGGAGAAATGGAAATGCGTTCTCTGGAGTGATGAATCACGCTTCATCATCTGACAGACGAATCTGGATTTGGCGGATTCCAGGAGAAAACTACCTGCCCCAATGCATAGTGCCAACTGTAAAGTTTGATGGAGGAGGAATAATGGGCTGGGGCTGTTTTTCATGGTTCAGGCTAGACCACTTAGATTCAGTGAAGATAAATCTTTACTCTACAGCATACAATGATATTCTAGACAATTATTTGCTTCCAATTTTGTGGCAACAGTTTGGGGAGGCCCTTTTCTGTTTCAGCATGACAATGCCCCATGCACAAAGCGAGGTCCATACCGAAATGGTTTGTCGAGATCGGTGTGGAAGAAATTGACTGGCCTGCACAAAGCCCTGACCTCAACCCAATCAAACATTTTTAGGATGAATTGGAACGCCGACTGCGAGCCAGGCCTAATCACCTAACATCAATGCCCGACCTCACTAATACTCGTGGCTGAATGGATGCAACATCTAGCCGGAAAGCCTTCTCAGAAGAGTGGGGGCTGTTATATCCCCCCCCCTTTAAGATTTAGATGTACTATTGTAAAGTGACTATTCTACTGGATGTCATAAGGTGAATGCACCAATTTGTAAGTCGCTCTGGATAAGAGCGTCTGCTAAATGACTTAAATGTAAATGTAATATCAGCAAAGAGGGGACCAATTCCATATTAATACCCATGATTTTGGAATGAGATGTTCGACGAGCAGGTGTCCACATACTTTTGTTTGTGTAGTGTATCAAGTGCATAACAGAGGAATATTCTCTTCTCTATCGTATTCATCATTCTCTATTATTGGATTGATAAGTCAAATGCCACGGTGGCATTATAATGTGTTTTCCTTCCCCGCCACAATGGTTGTTGGGATTTGATTGCAGTTGTATCTGCAGAGATAGAAGACAGACAGGAAGAGAAGGAGAGAGTGGGAGTCTTGTCATCAGGGATGGAGGAGAGGTGTTGAGAGGGGACTGGCACTAAAAAAATAGTGAGACTGATCCACATATAACAGAGAATCATTGTGTGAGTGTTATGAGGAGTCCCATCTAAAAGGTTAACATCATTTGGAGAGCATCCAAAAGATTCTACTGACAGTAATGGCCTTCAAATGAAGTCAAACGGCGATAACATCTATGTGCCAAAGGACAGAGGACGATATTGCATCAGTCTCACAGAGCAATGATTCATGTCTTAGTGTGACTATATCAAAAGCAATATTTCCATGGCAACCTTTGCTCAGATATCACATTTGAAGAACATGGCGACGGGGTCAAAGTGAATGTGAGAGGCGGATTTGACCTGCAGCTCAATTGGAAAAACATTGTCAGGAACAGCAGCCCAGAGCGGTCTACACACACACACACACACACACACCCACACACGATTGCGTGCATATTAATACACACACATGCTACCTGTCGGGCTGTGCTCACAGGAGGGGAGTCTAATTGTCAGCAGGATGTTTGATCCACAGCAGGGGTCTCCGACTGGAAGAGTAGCTGAAAGACTGAGGGAACCAGGAATCAATGAACACAACACAAACTAAATGACCTGCATCAACCTCCACTAGCCCCCAGAGACAGTACTGTCTCTGGAAATAAGAGCTTCAAGCCCTAGCAGAGTACCACATTAACTAGCACAAGAACATGATCATGTCCTCAATTACAGTGCAGGTCAAACAAAGTTCTACTTTGTATAAGAGTTAAAAAGAAGAGTAGTGTAAATGTTGGTCCCATAACAATCTAACTGTACACAGGGGTGAAACTCCTCAAACTATACCTCTGTCCTTTTATTCCCCATATTTCATTCCAAAATCATGGGCATTAATATGGAGTTGGTCCCCCTTCGCTGCTTTAACAGCCTCCACTCTTCTGAGAAGGCTTTCCACTAGATGTTGAAACATTGCTGTGGGGACTTGCTTCCATTCAGCCACAAGAGCATTAGCGATGTCAGGCACTAAAGTTGGGCAATTAGGCCTGGCTCACAGTCGGCGTTCCAATTCATCCCAAAGGTGTTCGATGGGGTTGAGGTCAGGGCTCTGAAGTCTCAAGTTCTTCCACACTGATCTCAACAAACCATTTATGTATGGACCTTGCTTTGTGCACGGGCGCATTGTCATGCTGAAACAGAATAGGGCCTTCCCCAAGGGCCTTCCCCAAGTTGGAAGCACAGAATCATCTAGAATGTCACTGTATGCTGTAGCGTTAACATTTCCCTTGGAACTAAGGAGCCTAGCTCAAAACATGAAAAACAGCTCCAGACCATTATTCCTCCTCCACCAAACTTGACAGATTTCACTATGCAGTCGGGCATGTAGCATTCTCCTGTGAAAAGTAATTTATCACTCCAGAGTCCAAAAGCGGGAAGCTTTAGACCCCTCCAGCCGATGCTTGGCATTGTGCATGGTGATCTTAGGCTTGTGTGCGGGCTGCTTGGCCATGGAAACCCATTTCATGAAGCTCTCGATGAACAGTTATTGCGCCGACGTTGCTTCCAGAGGCAGTTTGGAACTCGGTAGTGAGTGTTGCAATCGAGGACAGACCATTTTTAAGCACTACACTCTTCAGCATGCGGAGGTCCCGTTCTTTTAGCTTGTATGGCCTACCACTTTGCGACTGAGCCGTTGTTGTTCCTAGATGTTTCCACTTCACAATAACAGCACTTACAGTTGACCGGGGCAGCTCTAGCAAGGAAGAACTTTAATGAACTGACTTGTTGGAAAGGTGGCATCCTATGACGGCGCCACGTTGAAAGTCACTGAGCTCCACAGTAAGGCCATTCTACTGCCAATATTTGTCTATGGAGATCGCATAGTTGTGTGCTCGATTTTATAAACCTGTCAGCAACGGGTGTGTCTGAAATAGCCAAATCCACTAATTTGAAGGGGTGTCCACATACTTTTGTATATACGGTGTATTAGGGGAAGGCAAGTCAGCGCTAGGCGGGAGAACACATTTAGATAGGAGAGGACTCTCAGAGAGCACAGGGATACTTTAGACCTGTACACTATATAAGCCTGATTGTGTGGCATCATGTTGAACCCACAGAAGAGCCAGTCAGGTGTTGAGCTGAACCCAACAGAAGGACAGAGAACTGCAGCAGGAGTAGGACAAGGACGAGGAGAAGGGGAAGGAGTGTGTGTACACAATCCCCTTCAAGGAGTACAGCCCAGCTATTACAGGAAAGAGAGAAAAACAAGGGAGGAAGGAGGAAAGTGTTATCAGCCCATATAATTGACACACATCCATAACCAACATTTTCCTGTATAGGAAGATGCATCATGCAACACCAGACACAGGAAAGGATACTTAAAAACATATATCTATATATATTATCCGTCCGGATGTGATAAAGCCTGGATTCGAACCAGGGACTGTAGTGACACCTCTTACACTGAGATGCAGTGCCTTAGACCGCTGCGCCACTCGGGAGCCCTGCAGTGCATACCGTACATTGCATATTCTATACTGTATCCATATTGTCATGTCCGGTTTAGGTTGGAGGCAGGGTGGAGGGCTGTCGTGCTCTGGTTCTAAATCTTACCATATGCTTCCCAGTCTAAAAAGTTTGTGTATATATTATGCCTAAAAATGTTGACGTTTTTGTTAGTTTTGGAGCTCGGCAGCATTCTTCTGTTTTTTCCCCGACTGTTCCGCCACACAAAAATGTTTCTTGAGGCAAGCCAAAGTTCGGTAGTCTTACGCCCCTTTGTTGGTGATTGGTCAACAGTAGGGATTCTTAAATTAAGTGTTTGTTGTCATTCAATGACAGACTCCTAGTTTTCATGCACATTTTTTCATCTGAGAAATACTGCAACAAACATCTTAGGTAAATGTAAAATTGCGAAACGTCAAAATTAATTGCAGACTTCTTGATTTATCTTAGACTAATTCTTCGATTAATTCTGACTATTCTGAGGAAATGTACTGGTTAATGCATCTCAGGAGGAACAAACAGTACTATCAACGTTTTTATATATATATTTTTTTTCAAGTGAATGTATTTTAAGGGAGTATGCGAGCACAGACGT
The DNA here is from genome assembly GCF_023373465.1 of Oncorhynchus keta. Taxonomy (NCBI): domain Eukaryota; kingdom Metazoa; phylum Chordata; class Actinopteri; order Salmoniformes; family Salmonidae; genus Oncorhynchus; species Oncorhynchus keta. Next base: position 36,119,119 of record NC_068430.1, on the reverse strand, counting down.
TCACTTCGCCTAGCCGAGTTCTGCTGGAAGAAAACCGACCCCGTCTTGACGTTTAAGAGAGGCCATACTTTCTGAGTGCACCCCAGTGACGCATTATTGTTAGGCAATAAAAGTGAAATAGAAGGAACAATACTGTAGAATGACATCCTTAATAATGAAGAAAGACCATCTAGTTCTGGCCAGAGCGTGCACACTCGCACACACGTACACGTGCACAGTTGCACACACACACACATCACATACACCCATGCAGGCACGCACACATACATACATACATAAACACTCAGCGCCGTTTTACTACCCGGGGAAATATTTAGGGATTTGACACCAAACACACCTGCACTGCCCTGTCTGATCTTCAGAAGAAACATGGGTGATCAAGATAGACATGGTGGAGGGCCATTATCGATTCCTAACAAACCTGCATGCATCTGAATAAAAGGAGTGCTACTGCTTGTTAACATAGAGGCAGCCTGGTGCACACAGAAATGCTCAGAATGATGACCCTGAGTGTACATGTCTCAAATCAAAATCAAAACACATTTGAATTGTCACACGCTTCGAATATAACTTGTGTAGACTTCACCATGAAATGCTTGCTTACGAGTTTTTAAAAAATGCAATAAAACATCCCTCCCTTGGGAAGTAAACATCCTGAGAGCCTTGCAGGAGATATGTAAGACCACAGTTGGTCACAGAGATTACTGGTAATTTTAGTAACAAAGGGAGGAGTAAAACTAAAACATATAAATATAGGTATCTCTTTCCAAATGGAGCTCTCTCTTTTAGAGATTATTGTTAGTACTCAGTCAATAACAAATATGAGTCTTCAAATATGAAGCGAGATATTCAGGGCCCATGTTTTCATCCATGAATTAGTTGTAAGAGCATGTAGAGTGGGTGGATGTCATTCACTGGTGCACATTCCATCTACGCCTTTCAATGTAAGGATCTCATATAGTGTGTGTGCATGCGTTTGTGTGTCAGAGTGTAAGAATGTGCTTTAAATGTGTACATATGACAGGTGCAGGGAATTGACGATGCGGTCACTGCTTGAAAATGATCATGCATGTAATAACTACACAGCGAATTGGCCAGTATAAGCGTGGATTTCTTCAGTGTAACATTTCAGACTGGCCAATAAAAAGAAAAGATTAAGATCCCGGAGTCACCTCTTCACTGTTGATGTTGAGACTAGTGTTTTGCTGGTACAATTTAATGAAGCTGCCAGTTGAGGACTTGTGAGGCATCTGTTTCTCAAACTAGACACTCTAATGTACTTGTCCTCTTGCTCAGTTGTGCAACGGGGCCCCCCACTCTTTCTATTCTGGTTAGAGCCAGTTCACGCTGTTCTGTGAACGGAGTAGTACACAGAGTTGTACGACATCTTCAGTTTATTGTCAATTTCTCGCATGGAATAGCCTTAATTTCTCAGAACAAGAATAGACTGACGAGTTTCAGAAGAAAGTGCTTTGTTTCTGGCCATTTTGAGCCTGTAATTGAACCCACAAATGCTGATGCTCCAGATACTCAACTAGTCTAAAGAAGTGTTATTGCTTCTTTAATAACAACAACAGTTTTCAGCTGTGCTAACATAATTGCAAAAGGGTTTTCTAATGATCAATTAGCCTTTTAAAATGATAAACTTGGATTAGCTAACACTACGTACCATTGGAACACAGGAGTGATGGGCCTCTGTACGCCTATGTAGATATTCCATTAAAATCATAATTTTCCAAAGTATTACTTGGAGTATTGCACCTATTACTAAAATGGTTGTTCCAGTTAAGATGGTTTAGGTAGTCTCACATCTTAGCCATTCTGAACGCAGGGTGAATAAAAAAAATGTTGCATATCCCCACTTGTGTACAGGCTTATGAATCTTCTCCTTGTGCCAGACTGTTTCTTTTTTAATGTATTTATTTATCTCTATATATGTACAGTTGAAGTCGGAAGTTTACATACACTTAGGTTGGAGTCATTAAAACTCATTTTTCAACTACTCCACACATTTCTTGTTAACAAACTATAGTTTTGGCAAGTCGGTTAGGACATCTACTTTGTGCATGACACAGATCATTTTTCCAACAATTGTTTACAGACAGATTATTTCACAATTCCAGTGGGTCAGAAGTTTACATACACTAAGTTGACTGTGCCTTTAAACAGCTTGGAAAAGCTGTCATGGCTTTAGAAGATTCTGATCTTCTGGCTAATTGACATAATTTGAGTCAATTGGAGGTGTACCTGTGGATGTATTTCAGGGCCTACCTTCAAACTCAGTGTCTCTTTGCTTGACATGATGGAAAAATCCAAACAAATCAGCCAAGACCTCCACAAGTCTGGTTCATCCTTGGGAGCAATTTCCAAATGCCTGAAGGCACCATGTACATCTGTACAAACAATAGTACGCAAGTATAAACACCATGGGACCACGCAGCTGTCATACCGCTCAGGAAGGAGATGCGTTCTGTCTCCTAGAGATCAACGTATTCTGGTGCGAAAAGTGTAAATCAATCCCAGAACAGCAGTGAAGATATTGGGGGAAACCGGTACAAAAGTATCTATATCCACAGTAAAATGAGTCCTATATCGACATAACCTGAAAGACCACTCAGCAAGGAAGAAGTCACAGCTCCAAAACTGCCATAAAAAAAAGCCAGACTACGATTTACAACTGCACATGGGGAAAAAGATTGTACTTTTTGGAGAAATGTCCTCTGTTCTGATGAGACAAAAATAGAACTGTTTGGCCATAATGACCATTTATGTTTGGAGGAAGGGGGAGCCTTGCAAACCGAAGAACACTGTCCCAACCGTGAAGCACAGGGATGGCAGCATCATGTTGTGGGGGTGATTTGCTGCAGGAGGGACTGGTGCACTTCACAAAATAGATGGCATCATGAAGTAGAAAAATGATCTGGATATATTGAAGCAACATCGAAAGACATCAGTCAGGAAGTTAAAGCTTGGTCGCAAATGGGTCTTCCAAATTTACAATGACCCCAAGCATAGTTCCAAAGTTGTGGCAAAATGGCTTAAGGACAACAAAGTCAAGATATTAGAGTGGCCATCACAAAGCCCTGACCTCAATCCTATAAAACATTTGTGGGCAGAACTGAAAAAGTGTGTGCGAGCAAGGAGGCCTACAAACCTGACTCAGTTAAGTGAACGTAAACCTCCGACTTCAACTGTATTCACTTAGGATCTCACTAGGATCGCCACAGGACTGGAAATGGATGAATTACAACCAATACATTCATGGGTGGTATCTTTACACTTCACTCGAAAGGCAAGGCACTCTGGGAAATATGCAAATACGGCTTTACACTAAGCAGTGTGTTAATTTAACACTGAAAAATGTGGACCCGTATAGACACTGGACCAGTGTGTGGACCTTTCTACCCAAAACAGGCTCCTCTTTAGGCCTAGCTCCTGCTCGATGTGCACTTGCTGTACTTGGCTGTGAGACAGTGAGGTTCCACTTGCTTGGAACTCATACATATGTGCCGGGCCCAGCTATGGCAGAGTCAGGCTGAGGTTTGCAAGTGAGGGTAGAGGAATTGAGGTCCCCATCCGTGGTAAAAACCTGTATCCCACTCCATATCTGGCCGAATGACCACTTGTTTATCCAGGTTGCCTCTTTAAGAATGTAAATGTAGGGGCTGATACAGGGTGCAGGTGTCCCGGTTAGAGGACAACGATAACGAGACTTGAGGTTTCCGTTTAGAGAGTTCAACTCCCGTTTAATTTCTTCAATCAATCTTGGATATTGGACGCACAGATAAGGAACTAGAATTGATAAATGCTGGAGAGTTTCTTCAACACATGGATTGTTTCGCATTGAACAAAAAGACAAAATAACTCAGGTATTTAACAAGGGAAATTTGTTGCAGGTGTGCTTAGAGCATAGAGATGAATAGAGGACTAAAAATGAGAGCCTTTTCTACAACCAGTGTTCAATTTAACACAGTCAGTGTTGATTTAACACTGGAGAATTGGCTGTGTATGATGGTGAAGGGGTGGGGCTTGGGTATCTGTCAGGGTGTAATGGTACATGTATTCATACCGAACCGTTCAGTACTGGAACATCGGTTCAGTCCGCACTGTGAACCCGAATGAATACATTCATAAAATAGAAGAAAAAAAATGTAACACTATGCTGTGTTGTATGCCTCTTGGTTAAATCTGAGCTGAAAAACATTTCAGGCTTTCCCTTTAAAACAACTAGAGCCTATGCGCACGATTTAATCAAAACCGATAAAACAGAACTGGAGGATCCTCCATCATCGTTTAAATCTCCAGTTTGGGAACATTTTGGCTTCCCAATAGACTACAATGGCGATGGACAGAGAGTAGTGGCTAAAACGTTATGTCGCCACGCTCAACAAGAATAGCCTATGCAGCTCACTGGGGTAAAAGGCGTCTGCATACTAGGTTTGGTTTGCTGCTAGCAGAATTCGGCGAAGTGAACGTCTGTGCCTCGCATACTGTACTACCTTAAAGGACCTTTGCTTGAAAATCCAGAATAAAGCGGCAATAGTACATTTTGTCCCTCTTGAGGTGCTGTTGCCAGTATACACTTCCTCAAAATATAATTAATCTAAGATAACTCAAGAAATCTGTAATAAATGTAGGCGTTTTTGCTGAAGAGGTCTTAGCCGTGCAATTTTACGTCTACGATGTTTGGTGGGGTATTTCTCAAATTAAAACATTTGCATGAAAACGAGTTGTCTCTTGTAGAAAGACAAACACTTCTTTGAAAAGTCCCTACAGTTGAGCAATCACAGGCGAAGGGGCGTAGACTTTGGCTACCGAATTACTGCATGCCTCAAGAAGTTATTGTGTGCGCACAAACAGCTGTTAACCTTGCCGAAGACCAAAACAAACAAAATCGTTAAAATGTTGTCATAATATATGCAAACTGTTTCGGATGGGGAGAAAGACAGCAGCTTACAAAGTATACTACAGATCGCTGTCCATGGTGCTGAAACTGCGACATGTCTATGCGGCAGCATGCCTATCGAATCGATGATAGGCTTTCTGTGGTGCCAGGGCATGTATAGCTTAGCTTTAGCTAATGGATAACTGTTTACTGTTTGTTGGTTGATAACTGTTTATTAAAATTATTTGCTCATAATTTTCTCATGTTAAGCCTAATATTTCACAAAGCTATACACAGTGTCACAATGCTGCCATTTGTAGACAATTGGCTGGTGGCAATAATATAATTACTTGTTCAGTAATTTAGAGTTGGAAATTCAAAAATTGAAGATTGCAAAATGTATTTTCGGTGCAACCGCATACTAATCAGTTACCGATGGATTTTTAAAATATACACATATATATATATATATACACACACACACACACACACACACACACACACACACACACACACACACAAACAACTGTCCTGTAAAGGCTACCTAAACCTGCATGAAATGGGCCGTCCTTGTGTGCTCTCCCAGCTTAGATGGAAAGTTGTTGCATATGTGAAGCAAGTTTATTAATGCCAAATTACAGTCCACCCTCAAAACACTAGCTTACTAGGGATTGTTTCATTATGCAGAGTACTATCTATAGTTCTATACCATATTTAAAATTCCCGCTAAAACCTTTACTTGCCTAAATGCAGCAATAGGCAAATTGTTATGGAAAAATAAGAAAGCTTGTATTAGTTATAAAAATAAAAAAAACACAGCTGGCCTCCCGAGTTGCACAGTGGTCTAAGGCACTGCATCGCAGTGCTAGCTGTGCCACTAGAGATTCTGGGTTCGAGTTCAGGCTCTGTCGCAGGCAGCCGCAACCGGGAGACACATGGGGTGGCGTACAATTGGCCCAGCGTCGTCCGGGTTAGGGGAGGATTTGGCCGGCAGGGGTGTCCTTGTCCCATCGTGCACTAGCGACTCCTGTGGCAGGCCGGGCGCAGTGAATGCTAAGACAGTCGCCCAGGTGCACAGTGTTCCATCCGACACATTGGTGGGGCTGGCTTCCGGGTTAAGTGGGCATTGTGTCAAGAAGCAGTGTGGCTTGGTTGGGTTGTGTTTCGGACGACGCACGCTCTCGACCTTCACCGCTCCCGAGTCCGTACGGGAGTTGCAGTGATGAGACAAGACTTCTACCAATTGGATACCACGAAATTGTGGAGAAAACGGTGTAAACATTTTTTTCTTTTTTTTTTAAATGTCATAATCACAAATAAATAAAACAAATATATATATATATATATAAAATGAATTAAATAAATAATCATTTTAGCTGTTCAAATAATTGGGTGGACTTAGCCTCCCTAACCTTAAATCATATCACATTGCATCATGGACTCAACAACCGAAGGATTTGTCATGGCTTGAAATTGAGAGTCAATATTGCGAGTCCTCTCTTTATAGCAGAACATACTTTTTGTATTATTATTTTTTACCCTGTTTCTCCACAACTTCGTGATTACGATCTTGTCTCATTGCTGCAACTCCCCAACGGGCTCGGGAGAGGCGAAGGTCGAGTCATGCGTCCTCCAAGCGGAGCTTCTTAACATCCTCTCGATTAACCCAGAAGCCAGCTGCACCAATGTGACAGGATTAAACAAAACCCAATTATTACTCTTACATTGAAGACATGGAGGTTCAACGGCAATATAAACTGAGTAATGACATTTCTTGACACTCGCCTATATTCCACAACTCAGCCTTTCTTCCTGCTACTATGTCCCAAGGATTTAGGGAATGGGAAGAGAGGGCCCTTTGTAGAGTCTCTGAACTATTCAAAGGCTACATTTTTTAAAATAATTTCAAGAAATCCAGGAAGAATTCATTATATCCCAAACAAATGTGATACCTTCAAGTAAGGCAATTAATTGTTAAAAAAGGATTGTTACAAAAATTACTGAGCTGATTACTCCTATTGACGAGATGATTTAATTACTTTATCAAGGGGAAAACATTGGAACCGTTTCACATTTTTAATCACAATATCCTTAACATGCAAATATTTTTTTTTTTAGATAATCTTAGGAGCTCATGGCAGGTTGAATTACAGGTGCAGATATCAGAGGAGAGTTGGGGGAATATATGGAAAACACTATATAGAGCCACTACATGTAACCGAACAAGGGAGTTTCAATTCAAAGTACTGCATCGCTTTTTAATGAGCCCTGATAAACTTAATAAAATGAAAAACGGAATATCCTCTACATTTGAGGCAGTCACTGGCATGAAGAAAAGAAGGAGATACAGGGCTCGCAGATAGGTGAGTGGATAACCTGCCTCTACCGGCCATTCTATTGGCCAACGTGCAATCACTGGAGAATAAACTGGATGAGCTCCGTTTGAGACTATACTACCAACGGGACATTAAAAACTGTAATATCTTATGTTTCACCGAGTCGTGGCTGAATGACGACATGGATAATATACACTTGGCTGGGTTTTCCGTGCATCAGCAAGACAGAACAGCTATGTCTGGTAAGACGAGGGGTGGAGGTGTGTGTCTATTTGTCAATAACAGCTGGTGCGTGATGTCTAATATTAAGGTAGTCTTGCGGTATTGCTTGCCTGACGTAGAGTACATTGTGATAAGCTGTAGACCACGCTATCTATATTTTCGTAGCTGTCTATTTAGCACCAGATGGAACTAAGACAGCACTCAATGAGCTGTATAAGGCCATTAGCAAACAAGAAAATGTTCATCCAGAAGCGGTGCTCCTAGTGGCCGGGGACTTTAATGCAGGAAAACTTCAATCAGTTTTACCAGCACATCACATGCAACCAGAGGAGAAAAAAAAACTCTAGACCACCTTTACTCCATACACAAAGCAACAAAGCTCTCCCTCGCCCACTATTTGGCAAATCTGACCATAATTATATCCTCCTGATTCCTGCTTACAAGCAAAGTCTAAAGCAGGAAGTGCCCGTGGTTCGCTCAATACGGAAGTGGTCAGATGACGCGGATGCTACGCTACAGGACTGTTTTAATAGCAGACTGGAATTTATCCGATAGCATTGAAGAGCATACCAAAGGAGTATACCACCTCAGCCACCGGCTTCATCAATAAATGCATCGAAGACGTCATCCACACAGTCATTCTTTTTGCCTTTGTACATATCCCAACCAGAAGCCATGGATTACAGGCAACATCCGCACCAAGCTAAAGGCTAGAGCTGCTGCTTTCAAGGAGCGGGACACCAATCTGGACACTTATAAGAAATCCTGCTATGCCCTCAGACGAACCATCAAAAAGGCAAAGTGTAAATACAGGACTACGATTTGATCCTACTACACAGGCTCTGACACTCGTCGAAGATGTCAGTGCTTGCAAACTATTACAGAATAGAAATGGAAACCCAGCTGCGAGCTTCCCAGTGACGCAAGCCTGCCAGACAAGCTAAATACCTTTTACGCTTGCTTCGGGGAAGAATGCATGAGAGCACCAGCTGTTCCAGACGATTGTGTGATCACGCTTTCTGTAGCCGATGTGAGCAAGACCTTTAAACAAGTCAACCTTCACAAGGCCGCATGCGCGGACCAACTGGTAGTGTTTCAGTTCTACTACGTGAGATCTTTTAGAAAGGATTACCTACACACACTGACCAGCTAATGTTATAGACAGAAGCATGCAACATGCTTGGAGGGTTACTGTCAATGATTTTTGACAAGTGCATGGGCAGGATTAATACACGCTCCTCCGACTCAGCGGCTCCGGAGACGTGCTCCAACCACCAACGCTGTCTCATGTGCTCGCAGAAAAATAGATGATGCTGCAGGCAGCATAGAGAAGGAAAATACATGTTTAGAACTCATAAATGTGACCTGATTCAAGAAACTAGGCATATGTCGCAAGTCACGACTTAGCCTCACTAGGGTAGGGGGCACTATTTTCATCTCCGGATGAAAAGCGTGCCCAAAGTAAACTGCCTGCTACTCAGGCCCAGAAGCTAGTATATGCATATAATTGGTATATTTGGATAGAAAACATTATAAAGTTTCCAAAACTGTTAATGTCTGTGAGTATAATAGAACTTTTTTTAAATGTATTTTTATTTCACCTTTACTTAACCAGGTAGGGTAGTTGAGAACAAGTACTCATTTGCAACTGCGACCTGGCCAAGATAGCATAGCAGTGTGAACAGACAACACAGAGTTACACATGGAGTAAACAATTAACAAGTCAATAACACAGTAGAAAAAAAAGGGGAGTCTATATACAATGTGTGCAAAAGGCATGAGGAGGTAGGCAAATAATTACAATATTGCAGATTAACACTGGAGTGATAAATGATCAGATGGTCATGTACAGGTAGAGATATTGGTGTGCAAAAGAGCAGAAAAGTAAATAAATAAAAACTGTGGGGAAAAGGTAGGTGAAAATGGGTGGGCTATTTACCAATAGATTATGTACAGCTGCAGCGATCGGTTAGCTGCTCAGATAGCTGATGTTTGAAGTTGGTGAGGGAGATAAAAGTCTCCAACTTCAGCGATTTTTGCAATTCGTTCCAGTCACAGGCAGCAGAGTACTGGAACGAAAGGCTGCCGAATGAGGTGTTGGCTTTAGGGATGATCAGTGAGATACACCTGCTGGAGCGTGTGCTACGGATGGGTGTTGCCATCGTGACCAGTGAACTGAGATAAGGTGGAGCTTTACCTAGCATGGCCTTGTAGATGACCTGGAGCCAGTGGGTCTGGCGACGAATATGTAGCGAGGGCCAGCCGACTAGAGCATACAAGTCGCAGTGGTGGGTAGTATAAGGTGCTTTAGTGACAAAACGGATGGCACTGTGATAAACTGCATCCAGTTTGCTGAGTAGAGTGTTGGAAGCCATTTTGTAGATGACATCGCCGAAGTCGAGGATCGGTAGGATAGTCAGTTTTACTAGGGTAAGCTTGGCAGCGTGAGTGAAGGAGGCTTTGTTGCGGAATAGAAAGCCGACTCTTGATTTGATTTTCGATTGGAGATGCTTGATATGGGTCTGGAAGGAGAGTTTACAGTCTAGCCAGACACCTAGGTACTTATAGGTGTCCACATATTCAAGGTCGGAACCATCCAGTGTGGTGATGCTAGTCGGGCATGCGGGTGCAGGCAGCGATCGGTTGAAAAGCATGCATTTGGTTTTACTAGCGTTTAAGAGCAGCTGGAGGCCACGGAAGGAGTGTTGTATGGCATTGAAGCTCGTTTGGAGGTTAGATAGCACAGTGTCCAATGATGGGCCGAAAGTATATAGAATGGTGTCGTCTGCGTAGAGGTGGATTAGGGAATCGCCCGCAGCAAGACCAACATCATTGATATATACAGAGAAAAGAGTCGACCCGAGAATAGAACCCTGTGGCACCCCCATAGAGACTGCCAGAGGACCGGACAGCATGCCCTCCGATTTGACACACTGAACTCTGTCTGCAAAGTAATTGGTGAACCAGGCAAGGCAGTCATCCGAAAAACCGAGGCTACTGAGTCTGCCGATAAGAATCTGGTGATTGACAGAGTCGAAAACTGATATGACAGGTGAAAACCTGAGAAAAATCCATCCAGGCAGTGGGATATTTTTATGTTTGTAGTTTGTAGTTATGTTTGTAGTTTTCTTTTGAATGTCATTACAATATCCATTGACAAATTGCACTTCCTATTGCTTCCACTAGATGTCAACAGTCTTTAGAAATAGTTTCAGGCTTTTATTCTGAAAAATGAGGGAGTAAGACTACTCTGAATGAGTGGACTCAGAGGTCCCAGAGGTTTTTCATGCGGGTGACCGAGAGCACGCCTTTCTTGTTTTTCTTTTATGTTGACAAACCTATTGTCCGGTTTAAATGTTATTATGACTACAACAACCTGAGAATTGATTATAAACATCGTTTGACATGTTTCTACAAACTTTACTGATACTTTTCGGATTTCTTGTCTGTCTGTTGTGACTGCCTTTGAGCCTGTGGATTACTGAACAAAACGCGTGATCAAAATGGAGGTTTGTGGATATAAAGAGGGACATTATCGAACAAAACAAACATTTATTGAGTAAATTGGAGTCTTGTGAGTGCAACCATTCAAAGATCATCAAAGGTAAGTGATTAATTTTATCGCTATTTCAGACTTTTGTGACTACTACTACTTGGCTGGTACTGTTTGTAATGATTTGTCTGCTGGGCGCTGTCCTCAAATAATCGCATGGTTTGTTTTCGCCGTAAAGCCTTTTTGAAATCTGACACAGCAGCTGGATTAACAAGAAGTTCATCTTGAAGCCGATGTATAACACTTGTATGTTTTATGAATTTGTTTTATGAGTATATCCGTTTTTGAATTTGGCGCTCTGCAATTTCACTGGATGTTGGTCAGGTGGGACGCTACCGTCCCGCGTCCCCTAGAGAAGTTAACAGGAGAGCCCTTTCAACATTAAAAAATTTGGGATAAAAATGTGTTTTTTTTGGCAGAAATGCCTTCTTGGACATGTGAACTTTCATGTGCCTTAATAACAAACTCGTATGCCATCTGTGATACGAATACAATTGTTAAATTACGAGCCTTGTTGTTTAAGCCACAGAAAAAAAGGCAACCTTCCATGATGAGCCATGATTGGCTGAGATAATGTGTGGGCTGGACATGCCTAGAGAGGAGTTCGGATTGGTCTGCCATAGAAGCTCATCAGTCTGTGTTGGTAATCCTGTCGAACGCGGCTTTCATTTTATTTTTATGTGTAGTGGAGCTGCATAAGTGTGGCTCTCCACTTTCTGGAAGATCAAGTTTTGAAATCAGTGGAATTAGAGTATGATAGCTAAAGAGATAGAGGAAACACCTATCTTCAAACTAAGAGCAACCGTTGTATGGCATTCCTGACAGGGAGTCGCATCCATGCACGATGATGTATACAGGTAAGATAGTCTAGTGTTAGCTAGCTAATGTCCCATTTTCAGATATTACACGTTTTTTAATTTTGACAGAAAGTGGTTTCATTTCAAGCTAATGTTAGCTGGCTGGCTCCCTAGCTAATGTTATTATTCATTTCCCAGAGCCGTTTGCTGTTCTAGTTAGAGCCTAATGTTAGCTAGCTAACATTGAACATGGTTGGTTAGCTCCCAGCACTGTGACATTGTTGTTTGACCAGCTAACGTTAGCTGGCTGGCTCGTTAGCTAACGTTATGTAACGTGTGTGAACTTACACTTTGTTTACCTAGCTAGGTACATTGTTTCCCTAGCTCGCAAGCTATATGTTTTAAGCTAAAGTGTACTGTTAGCTAGCTCGCTAGATAGCATTAGTTGGATGGCTCCCTAGCTGATGTTAGTATTCGTTTCCTAGAGCCGTGTGCTGTTCTAGTTAGAGCCTAATGTTAGCTAGCTAACATTGAACATGGTTGGTTAGCTCCCAGCACTGTGACAATGTTGGCACTGTTTGTTGTTTAACTAACTAACATTTGTTGGCTGGCTCTTTAGCTAAAGTTACATGACACGTGTACAACACCCGTTGAATATGGCCGGTGTCAGTAAATGTCCGCAAAAAGAAACATAATGAAATTGTTGCCAGCAGAGCTGGTTAGGCTGTTTTCATGTTATCCAAAGGTAAACAAATAATCGGCTAGAGCGTCAAGTGTGCACTTCGAGAGCGAAACGAGATGGGTGAGGCTTAAGCTTAGGGTGAGGGTGTGAACAATGCTGAATGGGTGTAGACAAAGAAGAGCTCTTCACTAGATAGCAGAACATTCAAAGGCGAAAAAAGCCATTTTCTCAAAAGTGAGTTTACAAATTGATCAACTTTCAAAGCAGAATTACTTTCCCATTGTTCCTCAAATGCAGTGTATGATATACCATTTTGTAGCTCTGAGCCTCTACTTTTAAATAATGTTTAAAAAAGACACACAATTTCAAATTTTCCTACATAAGACCGAATCCAGGTGGTGAGTCTCAAATGATCGCATTGTACAATAATTAAATGTAATTATTGAATGTTATGGACACTGCTTTGGAAAACCAAAACATACACAGCCTGCCTCTGCTCAACACTTAAACTTAAGTAAGAAATCATTTGGGTGGCTGCTGGGAAAATCTCCCCCACGATAGTCAAGCAATTCCATTCCGTTCCTAATCTCGTCCGGTTGTGGCCTAAACAAGACCTTGTTTCAAAGCTATCAATAAATAATCTTATTTGTATGCCTAGCAATCACAAATGACTTTGTTTTTAGTTAGGGTTATCCACTCGAACGGCCCTCAAACTAGTAATTACTTGTGGCAAACTCATCTATCATCCTGAGCACCCACTTCTCCCACATGGTGACCTCTGACGTCACCTCCTAAGAAAATGTGCTCTATAATAGCATTTTTGGCAATTAAATGCAACAAAACATTATTTTTTTAAAGTGTGGTTTTTTAACTCTATAATTTATCATTTGTATAATTTGTTGATAGCTGTACTTTTGGTTTATGGTTGACAGAGCTTGTTGGCCAGTAGCCAAATCTGCATTTCTCAACGAGTTCAAATCACATGAATGCATCCAACTGGTATTTATGACTTCACAACTGGTAAATTCCCACCTCCCACATGGGAGGCCCAACATAACAATCCCGTCACAACACACACTGCAGGGAACATTGTGAATGCTGAACATTGTAAATGGCATTTCATTTTCCCTCTGTACCAAAACCGAACCTTGACCCCAAAACCGCACATACATACCGAACCGTGGGTTTGGTGAACCATTACACACCTAGTATCTGTAAATACAAAACTCTGGAGTTCCTCTCTACCCCCCTGATGGGTGATTGACAGCTGTCAGTCAAACAGGCCCTTAGCTGCCACAATGGTGACTGACAGATAGACATGTGTACTAATAGGAAGGTGAACACAGTACCAATGTATTGACAACCAGGAACACAAACACTTGCCAACAAATACTTGGAAATCCATTTGGCTGATCATTAAGGCATCAGCAAACAGCATTGCATGAGTAAAAGGATAGCCACCACACAACCTCCTCACAGCACTGGATAGCTAGCTGGTGGTCCATTCCACAGTGAGTGGTGGCTGATTTGGTTGTTGTGGTTTATTAGGTGGATACACCTGAAATCCTCTTGGTTTCAACTTCTGCCCACTCGTCAGAGCAGGGCATTAAATATGGATACTGTGGACAAGCAGAACACATTTTCTATGTTAATTCAACAAAAAATGACATCAAAGAAGATGGAGAGGCGCAGCGCGTGAATAAACCATGAGAGGACTGGAGCCAAGAGAATCAAATCTCAGAGCCCTGGAGCAAAACTGGGAAAGTGCCACCATTTAGGCGTGCACATATCATCTATCAATGCAACTATCCACAAAACTAAATGCTAGGGCCAGGAGTGTGACCTGATCAGGAAAGATTCTGGACCCTCCCTATATGCTATTAGATAACCTACACTGAGACGTTGTGACCATGGGGTACAGTAGTGTAGTGCATTAGCTTGGGTGCCAACTTGTTGTAGTAACAGTCTGGCATCCAGAATAATATTGCATAAGATCACATACAACACAGAGCATCAATATTGCATACATTCTTGTAATTTCCCATTCTGTAATTTCTTCCAATGTTTATCATTCTGTTTCTCATCCACTGATATATTGTACAGACAGATGTAGGATCTTAGTTAGACTAGTTTCTCACAGCAGGAAAATAATAATGTTAATTATTGGACATGGACATTTTTGTAGGGGTTGATGTATTTTTTTGTAAGTGGAAATTACACATTTTAGAAGCCTTTTTATATCTTGCAAACTTGTAGCGTATTCATTTCCTAATGTGCAGGAACTTTCCTACAACAACAGGGTGATCAAATTAAGATCCTACTTCTGTATATAGAATGGAAAACAAAGCAATAAACCCAGCAGCCCACTCTGATTGATCTCAAAATATTGTTTACTAAGCTCAGGCAGTTACAGTAACATCTTGGGGAACATGTACCCATTTCCTTAAAGGTCAAGGCCAATAGCAAAACCACTAGAACCCACAAGATTACAACACATACTGTATGTGTTTTACACTGAATATACCAAATATTAGGAACACCTTGTTAGAGATGAATGACCTGATACTGGAGAAAGCACTTACTATTGGAAAACAAATGGAAGTTGCTCTCGCTGACCTACATAAACTGCAGAGAGCATCTCAGTGGGCGGGGCTTCACACACTGGCTGAGGCACCAGTACAAAATGAGCAGGAAACCACTGGGGGGTGATGTTGATCTAATTGTGGCTCCAGTGGGCATGCTACAAGAGCATCTACATGTCCAGCAAAGGGGCAACGCTTGTTGTCATTCAGCAGCGGCAGGATAGCATCGAGCAGATGTAGGTCGAAGTTCACCAGTATCCATTAACTTTGTACATGATGATTCAGTTGCGTTCAAGCAAAGTGACTGCTACATTGAGAGTGTTAAAACCTCACTGGTGAGTGACACTGGTGCAAACGTGTCACTTTTGAACAAAGCCACTTACGAACCATTGTTCTCACATGTGCCACTGCAGAGGCCAACAGTATCCCTCTACAGCTACAACCACTCACCGATCTCAATCACTGCCAGTCTTTTAGAACAACAAAACCACACCGGCCACCCAGTTTTATGTTGCAACAGATGGCGCTAACATTCTCTGACTGGACTTATTTCCTGCCCTAGGGTTCAAGCTGCCAGATTCAACTGGTGCACATGTGCATCATTTGCCTACACCAGTATCTACGGAGTACTTACAACTGTTTGAGGGGCTAGGTCACCTCAGAGGTTGACCATCGGCCTACAGTCAACAAAGAGGTAATCCAGCCATTGCGGAGGGTTCCGTTGACCCTTCGGTAGAACGTCGACAAGGAACTTGACAACTTCCTGGAGGATGACATCATCGAGCTCATTGACCCCTCGCCATGGGTCTCAAACATGGCCATTACGCCTGAGCAAAATGGCAATCTTCGGCTCTGCATGGACCTCAGGGTCGTGAAGAAATCGATTATCCCCGACAAGTACCCGCTACCAACCGCTGAGGAGCTCACAACCCATTTTTATGGATCCACGTTATTCAGCAAACTAGACCTGAGGCAGGGATACCTCCAGGTTCCCCTACCACATGAGAGTCGAGATCCCACAGAGTTCAGTACATACACGGGGCTGTTCAGGTACAAATGCATGCCATTCAGTCTCAGCTCCACACCCAGCTCTTTCCAGAATATTATCACTCTTCTCCTGGCAGGCATCCCTGGAGTGTCAATCTATCTAGATGACATTGTGGTGCACGGTGCATCACAGACAGAGCACAATTCTCTCTTGTTTCTTTGAGAACAGAGCCAGAGTCAACACTGAAAAGTCTGTGTTATGGGGTGTCAGATGTTGAGTTCCTTGGATACAGGCTCTTCAGCCAGGGCATCACCCCCATCCTGTCCCATGTGGATGCCATTTTCACGTTACCTGAGCCTCAGTCCGCAGCACAGCTGGTGTCATTCCTCGGCATTGCACTTACGGTTTCTTCCAAACTATGATGAGACAACAGCACCTCTTTGACGGCTTCTGAAAAAAGACGCACCATAGGCATGGACTCGAAATGCTGTGCAGGAGCTTAAAACCTCTTAGGGATCCCTTAAGCGTGAATCCCGTTAGGGATAGATTTGACAACATCCAGTAAAATTGCAGAGCGCCTAATTCAAACTACAGAAATATTCAACATTCATGAAAATATAAGTGTAATACATCAAAATAAAGCTTAACTTCTTGTTGATTCAGCCGCTGTGTCAGATTTCAAAAAGGCTTTACGGCGAAAGCACACCATGCGATTATCTGAGGACAGCGCCCCGCATACAAACACATGAAAATAATTTTTCAACCAGGCAGGTGCGACACGAAAGTCAGAAATAGCCATATAATAAATGCCTTACCTTTGAAGATCATATTTTTGCAATCTCATATGTCCCAGTGACACAATGAATGGTTGTTTTGTTCAATACATTTATATCCACAAAATGTCAATTTATTTGGCGCGTTTGATTCAAAAATACACCGGTTCCAACATGACTACAAAGTATCTAATAAGTTACCTGTAAACTTTGTCCAAACATTTCAAACAATGTTCCTAATCCAACCTCAGATATCCTAAAATGTAAATAATCTATAAAATTTAAGACGGGATAAACAGTTTCCAATACCGAAGAAAAATTACACTGAGCGAGCTCCTGTTCATGTGCAACAAAATAAGTTTTGGAAAACACAATGACCTCAAAAAAATGTTTCCCTTGATGGATTATGCTCAGGGTTTTGCCTGCCAAATCAGCTCTGTTTACACTCACAGACATTATTTTTAATAGTTTTAGAAACTTCAGAGTGTTTTCTATCCAAATCTACTAAATATATGCATATGGATCCCGCTGGCATGCAAATTAAATCAGAAAGATCCATTCTCCTGTGGGGGATCGTTTCCTGACCTGTCTGTTCACACCTTCACCTCAACACCAGGCTCAGTTCAGGGTCCTTCCACCAGTCAGGCCTCAAAGGCCTGCAGTTCCCCTCCCACCAGCTGCACCTCGGAACACTGAGAGATTCTGAGTTGCAAGCAGACACACTGTCGTATAAGTCTGAGTCGCAAGCAGACACACTGTCGTATACATCCCTGGTTGTCCAATCATCAATTCCATTGCAAGAATTTCCTCTGTTATTTCAAAGTTATCATTAATTCTTCTGAAAAAATGTGTAAAAGTTAAGCAATGTCTTTGATGTCAGTACTCTCATGCAGTGCGATAGAAAAGTCCTTTGTTTTCTTTTCAGCTTGGAGGTTAACTGCTCGCCTATCACGTCCACACACCTGGTGATGGTTCTGAGTGATAAGCACATTTTCTCTAATTGGCTTTTACTGACTGTACAAAGTATGCTAGCAGTCTCCACTTTACAGTCTTTCACAAATACCCCTTCGGCAAAAGGTTGCTATGCTTTGCAATTTTATGTGCCACTATGTAACTTGACTTAGTTACTGATTCTTGAGTAGAGGACTGTTTGGTAAACAGTAGTTTTTTTAAAAACATTTAACCTTTATTTAACTAGGCAAGTCAGTTAAGAACAAATTCTTATTTTACAATGATGGACTACCGGGGAACAGTGAACTGCCTTGTTCAGGAGCAGAACAACGGATTTTTACCTTGTCAGCTCGGGGACCAAGCAACCTTTTGGTTACTGCCCCAATGCTCTAACCACTAGGCTACCTGCTTCCCCAAAAGGAAATGATAGTTAGCATGCTGCTTAAAAAATAACGACTGAGGTTGTATTCCTTCAAAACTGCTAGATTTTCTTGGCATATCAGCCTTCTGTCCCACGTCAGTGAAAAAGTATTTTGGTGTCCATTCTTTATTAACCACACGAAATTGAGTCCATTTTTCCCCTTTTCACCACACTAATTTTTCATAAATGTTTTCAAGCATGGACAGTGAAAGTAGATTCAAATTGATACGGTGAGCACAGACTGTCTGAATGTAGGCCTAATACCAGCAGCTACTAGGCTACAGTGCCATCGATTGTAGATTTTTCTATAGCATGGAAGAAGTCATTTCTAGGTTTAAAAAACCCCCGCAAAAATGGCTCGCGGGCCGGATTGAAGTGCCCCAACGGGCCGAACTCGGCCCATGGACCATACTTTCCCCCCCTCTGGTGTAGGGCCTACATGTCTACCAATATGTAGCCGTCCAATGTCCATTTGTTCATAAAAATTTCATCACAAGTGCACTAAATAACTGCTAGCCAAAAATAACTCTGGCTGGTGTGCACCTGAATTAAATGGTAATTACACAAAAACCTCAATATTTTCCCCCTAAAGGACCATTTGCTATCTAACTGGGAGTCTCCTGCGTGAAAGCATCCAAAGTTCTTCAAAGGTAAATTATTTTATTTGAATGCTTTTCTTGTTTTTGTGAAAATGTTGCCTGCTGAATGCTAGGCTTAATGCTATGCTATAGCTACCAATACTCTTACACAAATGCTTGTGCAGCTATGGTTAAAAAGCATTTTTTGAAAATCTGAGATGACAGTGTTGTTAACAAAAGGCTAAGCTTGTGAGCCAATATATTTATTTCATTTCATTTGCGATTTTCATGAATAGTTAACGTTGTGTTATGGTAATGAGCTTGAGGCTATAATTACGCTCCCGGATACGGGATTGCTCGTCGCAACAGGTTAACACAGGTGTGAACGCTGACAAGGACAAGGCTGGAGATCATTGTGTCATGCTGATTGAGTTTGAATAACAGACTGGAAGCTTCAAAAGGAGAGTGGTGCTTGGAATCATTGTTCTTCCTCTGTCAACCATGGTTATCTGCAAGGAAACACGTGTCGTCATCATTGCTTTGCACAAAAAGGGCTTCACAGGCAAGGATATTGCTGCCAGTAAGATTGCACCTTTTGGTGAGAAAAAAAGTTTGGATTATGATTATATTATTGTTTTTGCCCTGGTCCTATAAGAGCTCTTTGGCACTTCCCACGAGCCGGGTTGTGACAAAAACTCACACACATTCTTATGTTTGATAAATGTATCATATAGTGTGTGTGTGGCAGGCTTACAATGATGGGAGTGTGCAGACCCTGGTGCTAGAGGGGGTATGCAGCTTGAGGTTGAATGTTTGAATGGGTACGGGACTATAAAAAGTTTGGGAGCCACTGATATAGAGGATTTAGCAGAAAATAGCGCGCCACTCCTTTCTTTGCTGTTACAGTCAATCTATCCAAATCAATGTAAAACACAGGAAATGCTCATTTAAAAGATGGCTAGTCCTTATTAGCCTGGATCTGCATGGAATGCAGGCACATTAGGAGACACAGGCCAGGTCAATTATCCAGCTGAAGTCAGAAGTTTACATACACTTAGGTTGGAGTCAATAAAACTAGTTTTGCAACCACTCCACACATTTCTTGTTAACAAACTATAGTTTTGGCAAGTCGGTTTGGAAATCTACTTTGTGCATGACACAAGTAATTTTCCTACAATTGTTTATAGAGAGATTATTTCACTTATAATTCACTGTATCACAATTCCAGTGGGTCAGAAGTTTACATACACTAAGTTGACTGTGCCTTTAAACAGCATGGAAAATTCCAGAAAATTATGTCATGGCTTTAGAAGCTTCTGAAAGGCTAATTGACATAATTTGAGTCAATTGGAGATGTACCTGTGCATGTATTTCAAGGCCTACCTTCAAACTCGGTGCCTCTTTGCTTGACATCATGGGAAAATCAAAAGAAATCAGCCAAGACCTCAGAAAAAAAATTGTAGACCTCCACAAGTCTGGTTCATCCTTGGGATCAATTTCCAAACACCTGAAGGTACCACGTTCATCTGTACAAACAATAGTATGCAAGTATAAACACCATGGGACCACGCAGCCGTCATACCACTCAGGAAGGAGATGCGCTCGGTCTCCTAGAGATGAACGTACTTTGGTGTGAAAAGTGCAAATCAATCCCAGAACAGCAGCAAATGACCTTGTGAAGATGCTGGAGGAAACAGGTATAAAAGTATCTATATCCACAGTAAAACGAGTCCTATATCGACATAACTTGAAAGGCCGCTCAGCAAGGAAGAAGCCACTGCTTAAAAAACGCCATAAAAAAACAGACTACGGTTTGCAACTGCATATGGGGACAAAGATCGTACTTTTTGGAGAAATGTCCTCTGGTCTCATGAAACAATAATAGAACTGTTTGGCCATAATGACCATTGTTATGTTTGGAGGAAAAAGGGGGATGCTTTCAAGCCGAAGAACACCATTCCAAATGTGAAGAATGGGGGTGGCAGCATCATGTTGTGGGAGTGATTTGCTGCAGGGGGGACTGATGCACGTCACAAAATAGATGGCATCATGAGGCAAGAAAATTATGTGGATATATTGAAGCAACATCTAAAGACATCAGTCAGGAAGTTAAAGCTTGGTCGCAAATGGGTCTTCCAAATGGACAATGACCCCAAGCATACTTCCAAAGTTGTGGCAAAATGGCTTAAGGACAACAAAGTCAAGGTATTGGAGTGGCCCATCACAAAGCCCTGACCTCAATCCTATAGAAAATTTGTGGGCAGAACTGAAATAGCGTGTGACCCAAGTTAAGCAATTTAAAGGCAATGCTACCAAATACTGATTGAGTGTATGTAACTTCTGACCCACTGGAAATGTAATGAAAGAAATAAAAGCTGAAATAAATCATTCTCTCTTCTATTATTCTGACATTTCACATTCTTAAAATAAAGTGGTGATCCTAACTGACCGAAGACAATTTTTACTAGGATTAAATGTCAGGAATTGTGAAAAACTGAGTTTAAATGTATTTGCCTAAAGTGTATGTAAAACCTCCAACTTCAACTGTATATATTATTTATTTTAAACAAAAATAGTGCGACCAAATCATGTGCTGGTGCCACCAACTGAAAAAGCATTTGGAAAAGTTGTGTAGAAACCTGAAGAGATCTGGGTTGTTTAAGTCCTGGCTCAGCTAAGTGTATTACTAAATGGACTGGAGCTGTACGTTTCCCCTCCTGTTTTGGCTCGGGGAAACAATTGAGAGAGAATTTTTTATGAGTCAGCCATGGAAATAACATCCTGATGATTGTGACCTGCAGAAAAGGTGCATTAACAAAGATCAGGCAGAGCCCGCTGCAATCCCGTGAATAAAATGTACCCGTTTCTCCTTTATGCCCTAATTTCTCTCCTTTCACTATCAAGCCTTTGATTCTGGGAGCTCTGCCTACACAGACCTTGCAGTCCTTATACTGTAGATACACACGCCCACGTATGTACGCTGCAGCTGTTTTTACTGCTGCAAAAGACACAGACACAGCGAAACAGTCACAAACAGAAACAGTGATATAAACACAAACACATGCCAACAGTAAATAATCCATCTGTCTTTGTAAAATCACTGAATAATAACAAATCTGAAATGTACTGAAATGTAAGGAGTTTGACTGTGTTGTCTGACATGTTGCTTTATGTGAGTGTGTCTGTGAGACAGCTTTCTTCCTGCCAGAGATGACTATGATGGCGCCGACAGAGATGTCGCCTCGCTTCGCGTTCTTAGGTGCATCAAAGCTGGGACTGAGAGATTGAAAAACAAGCTTCTATCTCAAGGCCATCAGACTGTTAAATAGCCACCACTAACTCAGAGGCTGCTGCCTACACTGGAAACTTTAATAAATGGATCCCTAGTCACTTTAAACAATAACACTTTAAATAATGGCACTTTAATAATTGCGAAGTATTTTTTTGTGGCACCCGACCACACGACTTTAATAATGTTTACATATCTTACTTTACCCATATCACATGTATATACTGTATTTTATACCTTGCCTTGCACCTTGCCTATGCCATCCATATATTTATATGTACATATTTTCATTCACCCCTTTGGGTAGTTGGTGGGGAATTGTTAGATTACTTGTTAGATTTGTGTTTAGTAGGTAGTTGTTGGGAGTTGTTAGATATTACTGCACTATTACTGCACTGCTGGAACAAGAAGCACAAGCATTTCGCTACACTCGCATTAACATCTGCTAACCATGTGTATGTGACCAATAAAATGTCATTTTGATTCATTATTTTTTCTTTTTTTGAGTTAGTGGGTGAGAGATTAGGAGAGCTAAGCTGGAGAGGAGGTGGGCTGTTGGACCGTGGCGTGGGAGAGCTCCAGGGAGCAATGGGAGCAGCTCTGCACTTAACCTGTTTTCCTGACAGCCAACATGTAGCCTGGTCTCTAGGAGACGATAGAGCCTACAGTCTAGAGTGAGGCAAGGGCCCTGGGAGACAGACAGGCAGGCGGGCTGGGCATATGGCCAGTGGGAGAAAACACATGTACTGAAGTATGGCTGAATGCATGAAATCCACTGTGCCAGCTCACCCACTTAACCCTTCTGTTGCATTGTCAGTCTTTCTAATGCCAGGAAGCCTCTCACTGGCTCTTGTGCTAAAACTCTAAATGGATTTTACTTGCCTTTTAGAGATATGACGAGGCCCTCTCGTCTCCTCCCCACCCTGCTCAATTAATCATACCCAGGCACTACTCTTGTCCCACACTCCAGCTTCACACCAGCCCTCTAATTTTCCCTCCATGATTCACTAACCTAGCCATGGCCCCTATGCGTAAGCTACTGACAGCGCTAACCCCGCTAACACACAGCCCAGTGAATCACTCACACATTGACTCCTCAGCTAAAGGATGTTAATGGTAGCGAGTCCGTGGACAGAGACTGGGGCAGAGGGTTTACTGACCTGGCACAGTGCCCAGGTCAACTGCTCAACAGCTGATGGACTCTGACGAGCAGCGTTATGGGCCTCACGCAGGCGAAGGAGAGCGGAGCATGGCACTTCCACCGCCCTGACATCAGCTATAGGCAGGCTGGTGGACACATATACTGACCATGGTTATGTAACAGAAGGCATAATGTGGTATGAGATTATCACTCCACCACCTCTCATTAGACGGATCCTTTGAAGCTCATGCTGTCAAGTCACCAGGCTTTCCTCCTGTAGCTGTCAACATGTGTCTGTTTGATGGCTACATCCTTTTTGCTGATCTGCTTCCACTTGGTGTAGTAGCTCCCTTAGTCATGGAACACCAAGGTGAAAGGCTACCATTAGCCTTCAACAGACCTCATAATGTAGTTCTGAGTTCAGGTTTTATCGTTGTCTAGCATGGTGCTGGAAGTAATGCATAATGTCATGTCAACAGCCAAACCCACTGAAGCTTTTCAATAATTATCTACATGTGACAAGTGGCTATTTTGGGACTATCTGATGTGCTGACAGGGCTGTATCAGTGCAGTGGGCAGAGACTAAGTTGCATGTTGCTCTCTTGCCTTCTTCCTCTTTGCCCAACAATGCACCTCTACAACAGATGGAGGGCTCAACACATCAAAGAGTCACTACCATGCCATACTGGCACTGTTGACATCACCCGAGCAACTGTCAGCACAAACATGGTCAGTGTGCCCAGGGGAAAGAAATCCTTGTCAACTACCTAGAATTATCATCTCCAGCACCAAACCAGTGTCTACATATTTCTCTGTGACATCACATGGTAGGATTGAAAGTAAGTTATTTTAAAAGGAAGGTACCGTAATTGCTGGACTATTAAGCGCACCCGAATATAAACCGCACCCACTGAATTATTTAAAAAAAATATGTATTTTGTACATAAATAAGCCGCACATGTCTATAAGCCGCAGGTGCCTACCGGTACATTGAAACAAATGAACTTTACACAGCCTTTAAACGAAACACGGCTTGTAACAAAAATAAATAGGCTTTTAAACTAAACACTGCTTGTAACAAACATTTAAACAGTAGCCTACCAAGAAAGTCATTGATCACTATCTTCCTCCTCCTGTGCACTGAAACCACTGAAGTCATCTCCTTCGGTGTCGGAGTTGAATAGCCTCAGAATTGCTTCATCCGATGTTGGGTCGTTTTCATTGTCGCTCTCGTCACTTTCATCCGGAGGCAAATACCCCGCTGAGCTCATGCTGCCTCTTCAACACGCAGCAGTCCAGCCTTTCCAAACCCGTTGATGATGGTGGATTTTTTGACAATGCTCCACGCTGTCAGGACCCACTGGCAGACTTGACCATAAGATGCCTGCGGCCCATTTTAGTGAAGGATTTCTCCCCTGTTGTCATCCAAGCCTCCCACTGAACAAGGAGCGCCACCTTAAATGCACGATTTACACTGATGTTGAGTGGCTGCAAATACTTTGGGCCATCTGCTTTTCTTCCCTCTGAAAGCATTTGTTGTCTTTCTGCACTGAGTCAGTTCCTCACGCTGCTGTTTCCAACGTCTTATCATCGACTCATTAAGGCCAAGCTCCCATGCAGCAGCTCTATTTCCTTTTCCAACAGCCAGATTTATCGCCTTCAACTTGAAAGCTGCATCATATGCATTTTTCTGTGTCTTTGCCATGATGAGGGTGACAAAATTACTACCGTAATCAGAATGATGGGAAGTTTGAGCGCGCTCGATTTACGTCACATTGTGTGACGGTGCTCAGTTTTTTGGCGGCATGAATCTTGTGAAAGCGGGAAAAATCCATAAATTAGCTGCGTCATTGTATAAACCGCGAGGTTCAAAGTGTGGGAATAAAGTAGCGGCTTATAGTCCGGAAATTACGGTAGGTATTTTTTTAAAGGAAATGTTGACTCTGGTATTGTGGTTGGGATAATGAAAATGAGGTTGAAAAGTGTTGGAGTTGGCCTTTAACAGCTGACAAGAAATCTGCACACCCAAAATGTATATGGTAAAGCCTGAAACCCAGCACTCCCATCGCTCGCTAGCTAGATCCATCACACACACACACACACACACACACACACACACACACACACACACACACACACACACACACACACACACACACACACACACACACACACACACACCACACACACTTTCGCATGCAAACACAGGCAAGCAGGGAAGATCTACATCAATGACTGAAAAACTGCACTTTTAGACTTTTGGATTTCAGAAAATGGTACTCTACTTAATTTAGATAGTAAATATCCTGCCATACAGAGCCGTATGCAACATGAGATGGTCAATGGCCATAGTGATGGATAACATGAAAGAGTACTTCAATTCAATAGCGTTCTCCCCCACACACACACGGATGCATGTATGCACACGCAGGCATTCACACACACACACACACACACACACACACACACACACACACACACACACACACACACACACACACACACACACACACACACACACACACACCATATCACATCCAGGGCATTGCGCATGCAGAGGGATGCCTCTGAATGAATCCATGTGTGTAAATGTCATCAGTAAATGTCAATATCTTTTCTGGGGCCAGGCCTGAGGACATGGAGGCTCAGTATATGACCCACACCTACCTTCAATTCCTGCCCCTTCATCCATTCTTCATCTGCTCAAAAGAAATCCTCTGCTTAGCGTGATGAATTAAACAACACATTCAGCAGAGAGATGGAGGATTTTAGACAAAGACAGAGTAGAAAAGAGGACGTTTTGTGAGCATAGGACTGCAGTTATCTACAAAGGGACATAAGGGAAACTGCTGTGGGCAGGTATCATGAAAATGA
This sequence comes from Oncorhynchus keta, assembly GCF_023373465.1. Classification (NCBI taxonomy): domain Eukaryota; kingdom Metazoa; phylum Chordata; class Actinopteri; order Salmoniformes; family Salmonidae; genus Oncorhynchus; species Oncorhynchus keta. The sequence goes on along the minus strand of NC_068430.1, from coordinate 36,093,047 downwards.
ATTTTCATGTATGAGGTACACACACATCCTAATTGGCGAGGTGCAGGCTGAGGAAATGTACATTTTCAAGAAATAATTTGTTTCAGAGCAAGAGTGTGTCACTACATCCTATGTCTCATGAAAAGAAAAACAGTGGAAGATTGGTACCAAAGGACATGACTGCAATTTTATGATCCCGTAACCAATTGTGCTATTGTGTATGTTTTTTCAAGTTATTTGTAACTTATTTGGTATATAATTTTTCTGCCACTGTGTCTTATGACCGAAAAGAGCTTCTAGATATCAGGACAGCAATTACTCACCCCATACTGGAGGAAAACTTTTTTTTCTTCAACGAGTCAGACGCGAAGGATTTACTTCAGACACCCTACAAGGCCCTCATCGCTGTCATTCACAGGAGAAGGAGATGGAGGTATCGGGGACAAAGGTCCGAGTGCCTTGTAAGGATACAACGCCGAGAGGGTAATCTACCTTTACCATAGCCAACTTACAATCAATCAATAATAAAATAGATGGAACTACGATCATGTATATCCTGCCAACGGAACATTAAAAGCTGTAACATCTTATGTTTCACCGAGTCGTGGCTTAACGACGACATGAATACAGCTGGTGGGTTTTAAGCTTTTTCGGCAGGATAGAACAGCGTCCTCTGGTAAGACAAGGGGTGGCGGTCGATGTGTATTTGTAAACAACAGCTGGTGCATGAAATCTAAGGAAGTCTCAAGGTTTTGTTCGCCTGAGGTAGAGTATCTCATGATAAGATGTAGAACACAATATTTACCAAGAGAGTTTTCATCTGTATTTTTCGTAGCTGTCTATATACCACCACAAACCGACACTGGCACTAAGACCGCACTCAATGAGCTATATATGGCCATAAACAAACAGGAAAAAGCTCATCCAGAGACGTAGCTCCTAGTGAACGGGGACTTTAATGCAGGGAAACTTAAATCAGTTTTACCTAATCAGCATGTTAAATTTGCAACCAGAGGGAAAATAACTCTAGACCACCTTTGCTCCAAACATAGAGATGCGTACAAAGCTCTCCCTCGCCCTCCACTTGGCATATCTGACCATAATTCTATCCTCCTGATTCCTGCTTACAAGCAAAAACTAAAGCAGGAAGCATCAGTGACACGGTCAATAAGAAAGTGGTCAGATGAAGCAGATGCTAAGCTACAGGACAGGGCAGTTTTGCTAGCACAGACTGAAATATGTTCCAGGATTCTTCTGATGGCATTGAGGAGTACATCACAACAGTCACTGGATTCATCAATAAGTGCATTGATGACGTCATCCCCACAGTGACCGTACGCACATACCCCAACTAGAGGCCATGGACTACAGGCAACATCCACTGAGCTAAAGGGTAGAGCTGCCACTTTCAAGGAGTGGAAGCTTACAAGAAATCCCGCTATGCCCTCCGACGAACCCTCAGACAGGCAAAGCGTCAATACAGCACTAAACTTGAATCGTACTACACCGGCTCCGACGCTCGTCAGATGTGTCAGGGCTTGCAAACTATTACAGACTACAAAGGGAAGCACAGCCGTGAGGTGCCAAGTGACACAAGTCTACCAGATGAGCTAAATTACTTCTATGCTCGCTTCGAGGCAAGTAACACTGAACCATGCATGAGAGCATCAACTGTTAAGGATGACTGTGTGATCACGCTCTCGTTAACGATGCGAGTAAGATCTTTAAACAGGTCATCATTCACAAGGCTGCAGGGCCAGACGGATTACAAGGACGTGTACTCCGAGCATGTGCTGACCAACTAGCAATTGTCTTCACTGCCATTGTCAACCTGTCCCTGACTGAGTATGTAATACATACATTTTTCAAGGAGAGCACCATAGTCCCTGTGCCCAAGAACACTAAGGTAACCTGCCTACGTCTGTAGCCATGAAGTGCTTCGAAAGGCTGGTCATGGCTCACAACAACACCATTATCCCAGAAACCCTAGACTCACTCCAATTTGCATACTGCCCCAAAAGATCCACAGATGAAGCAATCTCTATTACACTCAACACTGCCTGTTCCCACCTGGACAAAAGGAACACCTATGTGAGAATGCTATTCATTGACTACAGCTAAGCATTCAACACCATAGTGCCCTCAAAGCTCATCACTAAGCTAAGGACCCTGGGACTAAACACCTCCCTCTGCAACTGTATCCTGGACTTCCTGATGGGCCGCCCCCAGGTGTTAACCTGTTACTCCTACCCCCTACTTTTTCGAAAATTCTGTTAAAAATCGCGCAACATTTCAGCGCCCTGCTGCTCATGCCAGGAATATAGTATATGCATATGATTAGTATGTGTGGATAGAAAACACTCAGACATTTATAAAACTGGTTAAATCACGGCTGTGACTATAACAGAACGTGCGTTTCATCGAAAAGTGCAGGAAAATCTGATCACTGAAAATGGAAAAATATATCCATGCGCCACTTCAACCGATTGATAAAGGTGAAGTTAAATTAAATGGGGTCGAGGTTGCAATACCTACAGCTTCCACATGATGTCAACAGTCTTGTCATTTGCCTAGGCTTTGTTTCTTGGTCAAACGAAGAAGAGACAGCCCATTTCTTCAGGTCTCCGACCGGATATTTTGGTTGAGATTTACCCGGACATTATTTCCAGACGTACAGCTATAGAATATACATCGCCTCGTGATCAATTTGATCGCTTATTAACGTTTACTAATACCTAAAGTTGCATTACAAAAGTATTTTGAAGTGTTTTGTGAAAGTTTATCGTCGACTTTTTTAATTTTAAAAAATGACGTTACGTTATAAAACGCTATTTTCTTCGTCTTCATAGATCGATATCTAGGCTATATATGGACCGATTTAATAAAAAAAAAAGACTCAATAGTGTTTATGGGACATCTAGGAGTGCCAACAAAGAAGATGGTCAAAGGTAATGAATGTTTTATATTTTATTTGTGCGTTTTGTGTAGCGCCGACTACGCTAATTATTTTGTTTACGTCCCCTGCGGGTCTTTTGGGGTGTTACATGCTATCAGATAATATCTTCTCATGCTTTCGCCGAAAAGAATTTTAAAAATCTGACTTGTTGCCTGGATTCACAACGAGTGTAGCTTTAATTCAATACCCTGCATGTGTATTTTAATGAACGTTTGAGTTTTAACGAGTGCTATTAGCATTTAGCGTAGCGCATTTGCATTTCCAGATGTCTAGATGGGACGCCTGCGTGTCAGGTAGGAGCAAGAGGTTAAGGGTAGGTAACAGCACATCCTCCATGCTGATCCTCAACACGGGGGCCCCTCAGGGGTGTGTGCTCAGTCCCCTCCTGTACTCCCTGTTCACTCATGACTGCATGACCAGGCACGACTCCAACACCATCATCAAGTTTGCCCATGACACAACAGTGATAGGTCTGATCACCAACAACGATGAGACAGCCTATAGGGAGGAGGTCAGAGACCTGGCCGTGTGGTGCCAGGGCAACAACCTCTCCCTCAATGTGATCAAGACAAAGGAGATGATTGTGGACTAAAGGAAAAGGAGGACTGAGCACATCCCCATTCTCATCGACGGGGCTGCAGTGGAGCAGGTTAAGAGCTTCAAGTTCCTTGGTGTCCACATCACCAACTATCATGGTCCAAACACACTAGGACAGTCATGAAGAGGACACAACAAAGCCTATTCTCCCTCAGGAGACTGAAAAGATTTGGCATGGGTCCTCAGATCCTCAAAATATTCTACAGCTGCACCATCGAGAGTACCCTGACTGGTTGCATCACTGCCTGGTATGGCATCTTCTCTGCCTCTGACGGCGCAGTACATCACTGGGGCCAAGCTTCCTGCCATCCAGGACCTCTATAACATGCGGAGTCAGAGGAAGGCACTAAAAATTGTCAGAGACTCCAGCCACCCTAGTCATAGACTGTTCTCTCTGCTACTGCATGGCAAGTGGTACCGGAGTGCCAAGTCCAGGTCCAAAAGGCCTCTTAATAGCTTCTACACCCAAGCCAAAAGACTCCTGAACAGCTAATCAAAGGAATACCCAGAACCCTCTTTTATGCAGCTGCTACTCTCTGTTTATTATCTATGCATAGTCACTTTAACTCAATTACCTTGACCAACTGGTGCCCCCTCACATTGACTCTGTGCCAGTACCCCCTGTATATAGCCTCACTATTGTTATTTTGCTGCTGCTGTTTAATTATTACTTTTATTTTCTATTTTTTCCAGAAAACTTTTTTCTTCTTAAAACTTTTTAAAGCATTGTTGGTTAAGGGCTTGTAAGTAAGATCCCAGAGAAGGACAAGCAAAGGCTCAATGTGGTGGCTTAATTGTACGGAAGCCATACGGTATGTACCACATAGGAATGAATAGGACTCCAATGATAGTGTACGGTACATACCTTGATGTAGTTGTGGAGCTCGGGGTAGACTTTGTAGGACGCCAGCCAGTGGGACAGGGGGGTGGTGGAAGGGAAGGTGGTGGTCACAGCGAGGGACACCTCAGGAAGGGACAGCACCTTGAAGCCAAACTTTTCGTACAGCTTCTGGAGCTCCTCGTCAGGCTGCTCCTCTCCCTCGTTCAGGATACTGCCCACGATGTAGCGACACTGGTCATCAGGCACCTGAGAGAGAGAGAGAGAGAGAGAGGGGGGGATACAATTCAATATTCTCAGTAAATATAAATCCCCATCCATCCTCCCAGCCCGCCAGTCAGACCAGCTCGTACAAGAAAACAACAGAAGGCAGAAGGAATGGGAGAATCTTTAAACAGCAGTGTGTGCGTGTACATCCGACAGTAAGCTGTCAATCACACTGGGCTCCAGCCTGGCTGCAGGCTTTCTGGTAGATGGTGAGACAGTGATAGAAGAGTGACACGAGGCCAGATTTCAGAGACATGGCTGGTTGGCTGGGCGCTGCTGCTGTAGGCCTGTGAAGGTCCTCCTCTATGTGACTGTTGCCGTCTGTGGAGGCTGGCATGGCACAGGGTCACAGATGGCATCCAGCGCTACTCATCAACATCGCTGACAGCCCCATACACACATCTTATAATGATACCATTCACAATTCATCCCCCTATTCACAATTCATCCCCCTTTTCTCCTTTCTCTCCCCCTAGCCACACTTATTCAATACAAGTTTTCACACCATAAAGAAACCAGGCTAGGACCTGGTACAGGGGAATACAAGGTCAAGCGATGGTGAAAATAAGTCACACTTCTCCAGGTATGAGCTATACCCCTCAACCAACTAACATCCCTTTAATATCCTTACACCTCTTCCCCACCAGTGGCTGGGCCATGCAAGTAATATAATGAGTGACGGTGTCTGTATTTTACGGTCTGTATTATGTGAGCAGTCTGTATTATGTGAGCGGTCTGTATTATGTGAGCGGTCTGTATTATGTGAGCGGTAGCGGTCTGTATTATGTGAGCGGTCTGTATTATGTGAGCGGTCTGTATTATGTGAGCGGTCTGTATTATGTGAGCGGTCTGTATTATGTAAGCGGGCTGTCCATCGGATCTGCTGCTGTCTTCTTCACAGGCAACATCAGATGACAGGGAATTATTCTGTCAAGGCCGTACTAGTTATATTTGATCTACTGCTCCGCTTTAAGCCAGTGCAAACAAAGCCATTCACAAAGGCTGTGTTCCTAGCAGCTTAGTACACAATCAACACCAAACGGTCCATATGGACACTGCTTTGGTCCAGGATGTGGATGTACACTGTAATTTATGTTGACCTTCCTACATGATAAAAGGTGTTGTCAACAGGGTTTGTGTATAATGACTGTCCCCTGTCAACACTGCCAGGCTATAATAAGACACTGCTACATCCATTTAAATAAAAGGAGAGAGAAATGACCGCTGCCCTCCCATGGCCTATCTAACCATCTCTCTCTCCCTCCCTCATTCCCTCGCTCTCTAGACTCAGAAACGGGCCGGCTTGTTGCCCAAACGTAGCCCTCGCTTGCTAATGATGTCATTCAGAGCTCCTATCACTCACAGCCCACACACATTTTTATTTATTTCACCTTTATTTAACCAGATAGGCAAGTTGAGAACAAGTTCTCATTTACAATAGCGACCTGGCCAAGATAAAGCAAAGCAGTTCATACATACGCACACACACACACACATACACACACACACACTCGCCCCCCCATCCTCAAACAGTCACAGACAAACAGCAACACTGCTTCTCATCTCTCCTCCAGTCCAGATAACACACCCCAGAGACTAAAGGAAATAGGAGAGAAGAGCAACACTCCATGAAGCGATTGGAGTATCCTTCGCTCTCTCTCTCTCTCTCTCCTCTCTTGTATCTCTGTATATATTTGTAAGGTTTATGTCTTTAAAAAATCTAAACGCACAGGGAGAATTCTGCCAGTCAATCTGTCCGAGGCAGACAGCTGTGTTCTCAAAGCCAACCACGGCTCCATAAACAGTTGTTCTGAAAAACAATGCTGGCTTCACTGGGCTCTGCGTCTGTCCACAGACGAGGCTAAGGAGAGTTGCCAGTGACCTTTGATTGGCCAAGGCGAACAACTGGTGCGTTGGCTAACTGGAAGACAGTTGAGCTCACCGCACCGTAATTGGATGGTGTAGTTGTCGAGTCGCCTTGCCAAGCCTCAGAAAACCAATTCAGCACATTTTATTTTTTTAAATTTTATTTCAACAGATAGGGCCAGTCGAGAACAAGTTCTCATTTACAACTGCGACCTGGCCAAGATAAAGCAGTGCAACAAAAACAACAACACAGAGTTACACATGGGATAAACAAACATACAGTCAATAACACAATAGAAAAGTCTGTGTACAGTGTGAGCAAATTAAGTAAGTAGGTAAGGCAATAAATAGGCCAATAGTGGCGAAGTAATTCAAATTTAGCAATTTAGACTGGAGTGATATATGTGCAGATGAGGATGTGCAAGTAGAGATAATGGTGTGCAAAAGAGCAGAAAAACAAAAACGGGGATGAGGTAGGTAGTTGGTTGGATGGGCTATTTACAGATGGGCTGTGTACAGCTGCAGCAATTGGTAAGCTGCTCTGACAGCTGAAGCTTAAGGTTAGTGAGGGAGATAAGTGTCCAGCTTCAGTGATTTTTGAAATTAGTTCCAGTCATTGGCAGCAGTGAACTGGAAGGAAAGGCAGCCAAAGGAAGTGTTGGCTTTGGGGATGACCACAAGACCATGGTGCTTGCCTACGGAGCTGTGAGGGGAACGGCACCTCAGTACCTCCAGGCTCTGATCAGGCCCTACACCCAAACAAGGGCACTGCGTTCATCCACCTCTGGCCTGCTCGCCTCCCTACCACTGAGGAAGTACAGTTCCCACTCAGCCCAGTCAAAACTGTTCGCTGCTCTGGCCCCCCAATGGTGGAACAAACTCCCTCACGACGCCAGGACAGCGGAGTCAATCACCACCTTCCGGAGACACCTGAAACCCCACCTCTTTAAGGAATACCTAGGATAGGATAAGTAATCCTTCTCACCCCCCTTTAAGATTTAGATGCACTATTGTAAAGTGACTGTTCCACTGGATGTCATAAGGTGAATGCACCAATTTGTAAGTCGCTCTGGATAAGAGCGTCTGCTAAATGACTTAAATGTAAATGTGACCAGTGAAATATACCTGCTGGAGTGCGTGCTACGGGTGGGTGTTGCTATGGTGACCAGTGAGCTGAGATAAGGTGGAGCTTTACCTAGCAAAGACTTATAGATGACCTGGAGCCAATGGGTTTGGAGGCTATTTTGTAAATGACATCGCCAAAGTCAAATGATCAGTAGGATAGTCAGTTTTACGAGGGTATATTTGGGAGCATGAGTGAAGGAGGCTTTGTTGTGAAATAGGAAGCCGATTCTAGATATACAGTGGGGCAAAAAAGTATTTGGTCAGCCACCAATTGTGCAAGTTCTCCCACTTAAAAAGATGAGAGGCCTGTAATTTAGGTACACTTCAACTATGACAGACTAAATTAGAAAACAAATCCAGAAAATCACATTGTAGGATTTTTTATGAATTTATTTGCAAATTATGGTGGAAAATAAGTATTTGGTCACCTACAAACAAGTAAGATTTCTGGCTCTCACAGACCTGTAACGTCTTCTTTAAGAGGCTCCTCTGTCCTTCACTCGTTACCTGTATTAATGGCACCTGTTTGAACTTGTTATCAGTATAAAAGACACCTGTCCACAACCTCAAACAGTTACACTCCAAACTCCACTATGGCCAAGACCAAAGAGCTGTCAAAGGACACCAGAAACAACATTGTAGACCTGCACCAGGCTGGGAAGACTGAATCTGCAATAGGTAAGCAGCTTGGTTTGAAGAAATCAACTGTGGGAGCAATTATTAGTAAATGGAAGACATAGAATACCACTGATAATCTCCCTCGATCTGGGGCTCCACGCAAATGATCACAAGAACAGTGAGCAAAAATCCCAGAACAACACGGGGGGACCTAGTGAATGACCTGCAGAGAGCTGGGACCAAAGTAACAAAGCCTACCATCAAGCCTCAAATCCTGCAGTACCAGACGTGTCCCCCTGCTTAAGCCAGTACATGTCCAGGCCCGTCTAAAGTTTGCTAGAGAGCATTTGGATGATCCAGAAGAAGATTGGGACAATGTCATATGGTCAGATGAAACCAAAATATAACTTTTTGATAAAAACTCAACTCGTCGTGTTTGGAGGACAAAGAATGCTGAGTTGCATCCAAAGAACACCATACCTACTGTGAAGCGTGGGGGTGGAAACATCATGCTTTGGGGCTGTTTTTCTGCAAAGGGACCAGGACGACTGATCCATGTAAAGGAAAGAATGAATGGGGCCATGTATTGTGAGATTTTGAGTGAAAACCTCCTTCCATCAGCAAGGGCATTGAAGATGAAACATGGCTGGGTCTTTCAGCATAACAATGATCCCAAACACACCGCCCGGGCAACGAAGGAGTGGCTTCGTAAGAAGCATTTTAAGGTCCTGGAGTGGCCTAGCCAGTCTCCAGATCTCAACCACATAGAAAATCTTTGGAGGGAGTTGAAAGTCTGTGTTGCCCAGCAACAGCCCCAAAACATCACTGCTCTAGAGGAGATCTGCATGGAGGAATGGGCCAAAATACCAGCAACAGTGTGTGAAAACCTTGTGAAGACTTACAGAAAACGTTTGACCTCTGTCATTGCCAACAAAGGGTCATTGCCAACAAAGTATTGAGATAAACTTTTGTTATTGACCAAATACTTATTTTCCACCATAATTTGCAAATAAATAAATAAAAAATCCTACAATGTGATTTTCTGGATTTTTTTCTCTCCTTTTGTCTGTCATAGTTGAAGGGTACCTATGATGAAAATTACAGGCCTCTCATCTTTTTAAGTGGGAGAACTTGCACAATACTTTTTTGCCCCACTGTATTGACTTTAGGGCTGACCCCATTGCCAACAAAGGTTATATAACAAAGTATTGAGATAAACTTTTGTTATTGACCAAATACTTATTTTCCACTTGCACAATTAGTGACTGACTAAATACTTTTTTGCCCCACTGTCAGAACCATCCAGAGTAGTGATGCTAGTCGGGAGGGCGGGTGAGGGCAGCGATCAGTTGAAGAGCATGCATTTAGTTTTACTAGCATTTAAGAGCAGTTGCCATGGAAGGAGTTGTTGTAAGGCGTTGAAGCTTGTTTGGAGGTTTGTTAACACAGTGTCCAAAGAAGGGCCAGATGTATACAGAATGGTGTTGTCTGCCTAGATCTGGATCAAAGAATCACCCGCAGCAAGAGTGACATCTTTGATATATACAGAAGAATTCAACAATAATTGACCCCTGTGGCACCCCCATAGAGACTTTAGAAAGGCAGGGCAGGGTGGGCATAGGTCTGTAACAGTTTGGGTCTAGAGAGTTTCCCCCTTTGAAGAGGGGGATGACTGTGGCCGCTTTCCAATCTTTAGGAATCTCAGACGATACAAAAGACCTAGTTTAACAGACTAGTAATAGGGGTTGCAACAATGGCAGCAGAACATTTTAGGAAGAAAGGGTCCAGATTGTCTAGCCAAGCTGATTTGTTGGGATCCAGATTTTGCAGCTCTTTCAGAACATCAGCTGTCTGGATTTGGGTGAAGGAGAACAACATGTGTGATCACACAACAACGTGTGATCTTCCGTCATCATGAAGTGCTTTGAGAGACTAGTGAAGGATCATATCACCTCCACCCTACCTGACACCCTAGACCCACTCCAATTTGCTTACTACCCCAATAGGTCTACAATAGGTCCACAATCGCAATCAAACTGCCCTAACCCATCTGGACAAGAGGAATACCTATGTAAGAATGCTGTTCATTGACTACAGCTCAGCATTTAACACCATAGTACCCTTAGTACCCATAGTACCCATAGTACCATAGTACCCAAACTCGTCATTAAGCTTGAGACCTTCGTCCTGTGTAACTGGGTCCTGGACTTCCTGACGGGACGCCCCCAGGTGTTGAGGGTAGGAAACAACATCTCCACCCCGCTGATCCTCAACACTGGGGCCCCACAAGGGTGCGTTCTCAGCCCTCTCCTGTACTCCCTGTTCACCCATGACCATGCACACCTCCAACTCAATCATCTAGTTTGCAGCCGACACTACAGTGGTAGGCTTGATTGCCAACAACAATGAGACTGCCTACAGGGAGGAGGTCAGGGCCGTCTCGTGTCAGGAAAATAACCTCTCACTCAAACCCAAACAGTTCGAACTACTAATTTTGAAAATTACTCTCTCCAGAAATAAGTCTCTCACTGTTGCCGCCTGCTACCGACCCCCCTCAGCTCCCAGCTGTGCCCTGGACACCATTTGTGAATTGATCGCCCCCCATCTAGCTTCAGAGTTTGTTCTGTTAGGTGACCTAAACTGGGATATGCTTAACACCCCGGCAGTCCTACAATCTAAGCTAGATGCCCTCAATCTCACACAAATCATCAAGGAACCCACCAGGTACAACCCTAACTCTGTAAACAAGGGCACCCTCATAGACGTCATCCTGACCAACTGGCCCTCCAAATACACCTCCGCTGTCTTCAACCAGGATCTCAGCGATCACTGCCTCATTGCCTGTATCCGCTACGGAGCCGCAGTCAAACGACCACCCCTCATCACTGTCAAACGTTCCCTAAAACACTTCTGTGAGCAGGCCTTTCTAATCGACCTGGCCCGGGTATCCTGGAAGGACATTGACCTCATCCCGTCAGTTGAGGATGCCTGGTCATTCTTTAAAAGTAACTTCCTCACCATTTAAGATAAGCATGCTCCGTTCAAAAAAATGCAGAACTAAGAACAGATAGAGCCCTTGGTTCACTCCAGACCTGACTGCCCTCGACCAGCACAAAAACATCCTTTGGCGGACTGCAATAGCATCGAATAGTCCCCGCGATATGCAACTGTTCAGGGAAGTCAGGAACCAATACACGCAGTCAGTCAGGAAAGCTAAGGCCAGCTTCTTCAGGCAGAAGTTTGCATCCTGTAGCTCCAACTCCAAAAAGTTCTGGGACACTGAAGTCCATGGTGAACAAGAGCACCTCCTCCCAGCTACCCACTGCACTGAGGCTAGGTAACACGATCACCACCGTTAAATCCATGATTATCGAAAACTTCAATAAGCATTTCTCAACGGCTGGCCATGCCTTCCGCCTGGCTACTCCAACCTCGGCCAACCCCCCCCGCAGCTCCTCGCCCAAGCCTCTCCAGGTTCTCCTTTACCCAAATCCAGATAGCAGATGTTCTGAAAGAGCTGCAAAACCTGGACCCGTACAAATCAGCTGGGCTTGACAATCTGGACCCTCTATTTCTGAAACTATCCGCCGCCATTGTCGCAACCCCTTTTACCAGCCTGTTCAACCTCTCTTTCATATCGTCTGAGATCCCCAAGGATTGGAAAGCTGCTGCAGTCATCCCCCTCTTCAAAGGGGGAGACACCCTGGACCCAAACTGTTACAGACCCATCCTGCCCTGCCTATCTAAGGTCTTCCAAAGCCAAGTCAACAAACAGGTCACTGACCATCTCTAATCCCACCGTACCTTCTCCGCTGTGCAATCTGGTTTCCGAGCCGGTCACGGGTGCACCTCAGCCACACTCAAGGTACTAAACGATATCATAACTGCCATCGATAAAAGACAGTACTGTGCAGCAGTCTTCATTGACCTTGCCAAGGCTTTCGACTCTGTCAATCACCATATTCTTATCGGCAGACTCAGTAGCCTCGGTTTTTCGGATGACTGCCTTGCCTGGTTCACCAATTACTTTGCAGACAGAGTTCAGTGTGTCAAATCGGAGGGCATGCTGTCCGGTCCTCTGGCAGTCTCTATGGGGGTGCCACAGGGTTCAATTCTCGGGCCGACTCTTTTCTCTGTATATATCAATGATGTTGCTCTTGCTGCGGACGATTCCCTGATCCACCTCTACGCAGACGACACCATTCTATATACTTTCGGCCCGTCATTGGACACTGTGCTATCTAACCTCCAAACGAGCTCCAATGCCATACAACACTCCTTCCGTGGCCTCCAACTGCTCTTAAACGGAAGTAAAACCAAATGCATGCTTTTCAACCGATCGCTGCCTGCACCCGCATGCCCGACTAGCATCACCACCCTGGATGGTTCCGACCTTGAATATGTGGTCATCTATAAGTACCTAGGTGTCTGGCTAGACTGCAAACTCTCCTTCCAGACTCATATCAAACATCTCCAAGCGAAAATCAAATCAAGAGTCGGCTTTCTATTCCGCAACAAAGCCTCCTTCACTCACGCCGCCAAGCTTACCCTAGTAAAACTGACTATCCTACCGATCCTCGATTTCGGCGATGTCATCTACAAAATGGCTTCCAACACTCTACTCAGCAAACTGGATGCAGTTTATCACAGTGCCATCCGTTTTGTCACTAAAGCACCTTATACCACCCACCACTGCGACTTGTATGCTCTAGTCGGCTGGCCCTCGCTATATATTAGTCGCCAGACCCACTGGCTCCAGGTCATCTACAAGTCCATGCTAGGTAAAGCTCCGCCTTATCTCAGTTCACTGGTCACGATGGCAACACCCATCCGTAGCACGCGCTCCAGCAGGTGTATCTCACTGATCATCCCTAAAGCCAACACCTCATTTGGCCGCCTTTCGTTCCAGTACTCTGCTGCCTGTGACTGGAACGAATTGCAAAAATCGCTGAAGTTGGAGACTTTTATCTCCCTCACCAACTTCAAACATCAGCTATCTGAGCAGCTAACCGATCGCTGCAGCTGTACATAGTCTATTGGTAAATAGCCCACCCATTTTCACCTACCTCATCCCCATACTGTTTTTATTTATTTACTTTTCTGCTCTTTTGCACACCAATATCTCTACCTGTACATGACCATCTGATCATTTATCACTCCAGTGTTAATCTGCAAAATTGTAATTATTCGCCTACATCCTCATGCCTTTTGCACACATTGTATATAGACTCCCCTTTTTTCCTACTGTGTTATTGACTTGTTAAGTGTTTACTCCATGTGTAACTCTGTGTTGTCTGTTCACACTGCTATGCTTTATCTTGGCCAGGTCGCAGTTGCAAATGAGAACTTGTTCTCAACTAGCCTACCTGGTTAAATAAAGGTGAAATAAATAAATACATTTTTTTTTTAAGTCTACAAAACAAAGGAGATGATTGTGGACTTCAGGAAACAGCAGAGGGAGCACCCCCCTATCCACATCGACGGGACAGTAGTGGAGAAGGTGGAAAGTTAAGTTCCTCGGCGTACACATCACGGACAAACTGAAATGGTCCACCCACACAGACAGCGTCGTGAAGAAGGCGCAACAGTGCCTCTTCAACCTCAGGAGGCTGAAGAAATTTGGCTTGTCACCAAAAACACTCAAACTTTTACAGATGCACAATCGAGAGCATCCTGTCGGGCTGTATCAAGTGTAAAGGGCAGTCAAGTCTGGGGTGAACCAAGGGCTATATCTGTTCTTAGTTCTACATTTTTTTGAAAGGGGCATGTTTATTTAAGATGGTGAGGAAAGCACTTTTAACGAACAACCAGGCATCCTCTACTGCCGGGATGAGGTCAAAATCCTTCCAGGATACCCGGGCCAGGTTGATTAGAAAGGCCTGCTGGCAGAAATGTTTTAGGGAGCGTTTGACAGTGATGAGGGGTGGTCATTTGACCGCGGACCCATAACAGACGCAGGCAATGAGGCAGTGATCGCTAGGATCCTGCTTGAAAACAGCAGAGGTGTATTTAGAGGGCAAATTGGTCAGGATGATATCTATGAGGGTGCCCATGTTTATGGATTTGGGGTTGTAGGGTAGGTTCCTTGATAATTGGTGTGAGATTGGCATATCCCAATTTAGGTCACCTAGCTGTATGAACTGTGACGTTCGATGAGGGACAATCAATTCACATATGGTGTCCAGGACACAGCTGGGAGCTGAGGGGGGTCTATAACAAGAGGCAACAGTGAGGGACTTATTTCTGGAGAGATGGATCCTTAAAAGTAGAAGCTCGAACTGTTTGGGCATAGACCTGGATAGTATGACAGAACTCTGCAGGCTCTCTCTACAGTAGATTGCAATTCCAACCCCTTTCGCAGTTCCGTCTTGACGGAAAATGTTGTAATTGGGGATGGAAATTTAAGCATTTTTAGTGGTCTTCCTAAGCCAGGATTCAGACACATTAGGGTTAGCAGAGCATGCTAAAGCAGTGAGTAAAGCAAACTTAGGGATGAGGCGTCTGATGTTAACATGCATGAACCCAAGGCTTTTACGGTTGCAGAAGTCAACAAATGAGAGCGCCTGGAGACACACAGGGCCTGGGTTAACCTCTAAATCATCAGAGGAACAGAGGGGGAGTAGGATGAGGGTATGCTGAGAAGCTCATCGACACAGATTAATCACACGGTGTAAACTCAACCACATCTCCACCACCAAGAACATCAGCCAGAATTTACACAAACTGCCAGAACCTGAAGCTGTGAATATTATGTACAACTTTAACAGTCATTGTTTATTCTTCCCCCCATGCTTTAAAATGCTTATTGTTTCCTAATGCAGACTCATCGGGCTGACTTTAGTGCCCATGGGACTCCAAGATAGCTTTGTTTCAGAAATTGTGCCCTTCTCCTTCTCTCTGCCCCGGTTCCTCTCTAAGCCAGGTCTCCTGAGACCTGTTGAGAAGAAAAGTCATTTAGAAAGAAATTCTTTGCTTGGAGGTGATAGGGCCTTTTCTGACGGATGGGGGCTCTCCAACAATAGAAAGGTAGGGCTGGCCGTGGTAGTTCTTTATTAGCAGACACGTAATGAGGATTTACTCTCCTCATATTCCCCGCTCCTGGGCCCTCTGTGCTCTTCCCTCCCCTCTCCCACTTCTGGGAATTAGTTCTTCTCAATAATCGGCCCGCTTTCAAATCGCTCATCGCTAAAGCGTTAGCGCTTTTGGGAGGACTGGGTGGGGGGGCATACACACACACTTGTTTTTCAGCTAGGAGGAGAGAGGTCCAACCTCTGTATTACAGTCCCAGAAGAGAAGAGAGGTACATAATGATGGAGCTCCATGCACTCTGCCTAGCCAATAATCACACCCATGAAAATGTAACAGCCAGGTAGGCCAACAATCAACAATATATTAGGCTGGATTGGCAACGTGGGATCATTTAGCCCCCTGATAAATCCTGGAGAAGGGTTAACATGCTGGATCAGAACTGGATCGTCAGCTCACTGTCTATGTGTGGCCTACATGATGTCCACTCAACACCACTCAGACCCGTTTTCCAGATACAGATTAATACTAGTCCTGGAATAAAGATGACAATGGAGATTCCTCATTGAGAGACATTTAATCTTAATCTGAGTATGGGAAATCAGCCCCTTTTGTTGACAGATGCCGGAGTAGCACACAAGGTTTCTCTAAGCGTAACACACAGTAAGGTGGGGTTCTTTCCTCTCTGGGCTCTGGTGGCAGGGTTCACCAATCACCCCTCCAGTCACAGCAGGGGGAAAACCGTTAGTGTCCTCATTGTAGTTGATTTAGCACTGTGGTTTCAAACTACAGCAATGCCCTCTATCAATTTTCTAGGGATGCACAACATGTCGGTGAGCATATCGGAATCGGCCATTATTAGCTAGAAATGTGTCGGCAACAAAGCTGACATGCAGACCTATATAACGTAAATAGACCATGTAATGACGCCACAAAAAAAAAATACAGCGCTACACAGAACAAAAGCAGGAAAATGCTAAGTGCATAAGTGCACACTTCCAACAACTAAACAAGTTCAAGTCGAGCAGTCATTTGAAAGAGTAAGAACATTTCAGCGAGACAACTCAAAGGCGAAATCCATTAATTCAATTATTGGATATCGGTATCGGCATCCGATATCCGTGCATCCTTAAATATTATCTGTCTTGGTTAGCTTGTGTAGTCCAAAATAAGTGTCACGTTCTGACCTTGGTTCCTTTATTATGTCTTTGTG
This sequence comes from Oncorhynchus keta, assembly GCF_023373465.1. Taxonomy (NCBI): domain Eukaryota; kingdom Metazoa; phylum Chordata; class Actinopteri; order Salmoniformes; family Salmonidae; genus Oncorhynchus; species Oncorhynchus keta. The sequence goes on along the minus strand of NC_068430.1, from coordinate 36,076,562 downwards.
TTAGTTTGGTCAGGGCGTGAGTTGGGGTGGGTAGTCTATGATCTTTTTTCTATGTAATATTTATGTGTTTGGCCTGGTATGGTTCTCAATCAGAGGCAGCTGTCATTCGTTGTCTCTGATTGAGAATCATACTTAGGTAGCCTGTTTTCCCCATTTTAGTTGTGGGTGATTGTTTCTGTCTCTTTACCAGACAGAACTGTTTCGTTTGTTCTCCTTGTTATTTTGTTTTTGGTGTTCAATGTTAATAAATTATCAACATGGACACGTACCACACTGCACATTGGTCCGATCCTTCATACTCCTCGTCAGAGGAAGACGAATATCGTTACAATAAGTAGAAAGTGCCCCAGAAACAGGATAACGTGGTACACGTGTTGACTGACTGTTGTGATGGGATGGATGGAGCTGAGAGGCTGTGTGATTGTGAACCAACACTGCACTACAGTCAATAGATATGTGAATTTGGAGCCTCTTGACCTCAGCATCCTCCTTAACATTAATGTCTTCAGTAATATATGAGAAAATGATGGACGACAACAGAGTCTGTGAAGTGGAGCGCAGTAAACAAGCACAAAACTCACCCACATCTCTGGATGAACAGCAGAGTAGTTGACAAACAATTCACATCAATGCCTATTCTAGAAAATTGCTTTTCTGCATGGGAGTTTACAATTATGGCGTGTAGTATAGCCTATTTGTGCAGTCCGACTATATTGGGGGTAGCACTTTATTTTAAGACTCTGTAATAAATAATTTATAAAGCATTTATAAAATGTGTGTTCACCATTTATTAATAATGAATAAGCCATTTACTGATCATTTGTAAAGTATTTTTGCAGTCCTTAATCTAAAGTGAGTGCAGTTTATACGTTAGAAATGTTGAGTGACCAGTGTAATTTCTCACAAAAAGATAGCATGCCATTGGTAGACATTTCTGCAGTATACACTCAGTGGGCAGTTTATTAGGTATACACTCAGTGGCCAGTTCATCTAGTACTGGGTGAGGTTGCGTAGTTTGTCACATTGTTGGATTGACATAAGTCCACTAGAGAGTGTGTCACAGGTCTGTGAATCAGTAGTTGTGCGTTAAGACAGGTCCCATAGTTGACTATAGTCAACTTTGCCTCCAGAACAGCTTTAATTCTTTGGGGCATGGAAACGTTGCTTAATTGGTATCAAGGGACCTAACGTGTGCCAGGAAAACATTTCCCACACGATAACACCACCAACCCGTACCATTTGGGGCCATGGACTGCTGCTTACGCCACATCATGATTCTGCCTTCAGCATGACGCAACAGGAATCGGGATTTGTCAGACCAGGCAATGTTTTCCACTCCACAATTGTGCAGTGTTGGTGATGGCGTGCCCACTAGAGTCGCTTCTTCTTGTTTATAGCTGATAGGAGTGGAACCAGGTGTGGTCTGGTTGTCTGCTGCGATAGTCCATCGGTGACAAACACCGATGCGTTGTGCGTTCTGAGATGACGTTCTGCACCACACTGTTGTACTGCGCCCATTATTTGCCTGTTAGTGGCCCGACTGTTAGCTTGTACAATTCTTGCTGTTCTCCTCTGACCTCTTAGCAACAAGCTGTTTTTTCCCCACAGGGCAGCAGCTGACTGGATGATTTTTGTTTGGTCGGTAAACATAAAAAATGTTTTGCATGAAAAGCCCAGGATGATTTAGCCCATTCAAAAGTTGGATCGAACAGTAACTGAATGCCTCGATGGCTGTCTGCCCGCTTTATATTGCAAAACACAGCCACGTGACTCACTGTCTGTAGGAGGGAAACATTTAAGTGAACGGGGTGGTGTACCTAATAAACTGAGAATATATACACGTGTAAATAACTAGCTTAGTAACATTTATTAATGTGTGAGTAATGACTAATGTGTGGTGAGCAAACTGTTTATAAATATCTTAAAAATGTCTTATAAAAATGGTTTATTATGGACCTTTCAAATAAAGTGTTACAGATTTGGGATATGGAGTAGACGAGATATCGATCCACAGAGAACAGAGCAAAGTCAATGACACAGAGTGAGGAGAGGAGATTGAGAGAACAGGGGGACACATTCAGTATTCAAGTGCTTCTCCCTGCCATTTTGTGTGAGATGAGAGACGGCCTGTCAGTTGCTGCTGTTGTTAAGGTGTCTGATTAGAAACCATTAGCCCCCCATAGACCCACGACACAGACAATAGATTCCCAAGCTGACTGAAATTGAAACTAATGGGGCTTCACAGCGGAGAGACTGCATGTACTGTATCTTATGGTGTTGGTCTGTTTCAGGACAAATTAATGTGGCAGCAAATAAAGTATGCATGCAAATAAAAGCAGTACGGAAAACATTGAGGCTGTGATGGTCAATTTATTGTGTATGTGGATGGAATCAGGATTCAAATCCAAAACAACTGGCAGTGTGCCTAGGCTATCTGTCAATCATCACTACTTTAGAAGGACAATAGTTTTTAACATAATTACAATATGGTAGCGATAATTAAAACCCACATGAGTATGGTTGTGCTTGATTTGAACTCCTACTAGCGTACCTGTAGAGATCTAGTCATCATGTTAACGCTAGGCTAGTAAGCAATGGCTCATGAAACTCAAGTCCTTAACCTCGGTCCTGAAGGGTCAAGGGCCCCCAATGGCTCTCACAGAGAAACAGCTGTCCACACACTCTCCAAGGCTGCACTGAGACTTCCCTGCTTCCCTGAGTTGTCTGCTGGAGGCGGGATACATGCACAAAAATGATTTACTACTGCATTGTACCACTGATGTGTGACTGGGTTTCGATTCCATTACCAATTGGATAAACAGTCTTCAAATCACCAAATTTTATTGGTCACATACACATGGTTTGCAGATGTTAATGCGAGTGTTGCGAAATGCTTGTGCTTCTAGCTCCGACAGTGCAGTAAAGTCTATCTAGTAATCTAACAAATTTACAACGACTACCTTATACACACAAATGTAAAAGGATAAATAAGAATATGTACATACAGTTGAAGTCGGAAGTTTACGTACACCTTAGCCAAATACATTTAAACTCGGTTTTTCACAATTCCTGACATTTAATCCTAATAAAAATTCCCTGTTTTAGGTCAGTTAGGATCACCACTTTATCTTAAGAATGTGAAATGTCAGAATAATAGCACAGAGAATGATTTATTTCAGCTTTAATTTCTTTCATCACATTCCCAGTGGGTCAGAAGGTTACATATACTCAAATTAGTATTTGGCAGCATTTTTGCACCAAAGTATGTTCATCTCTGTTGTTACAGATGAATGTGGTACCTTCAGGCATTTGGAAATTGCTCCAAGGGATGAACCAGACTTGTGGAGGTCTACCGTTTTTTTTCTGAGGTTGTGGCTGATTTCTTTTGATTTTCCCATGATGTCAAGCAAAGAGGCACCGAGTTTGAAGGTAGGCCTTGAAATACATCCACAGGTACACCTCCAATTGACTCAAATGATGCCAATCAGCCCATTCCAAGCTGTTTAAAGGCACAGTCAACTCAGTGTATGTAAACTTCTTCTGACCCACTGGAATTGTGATCCAGTGAATTTTAAGTGAAATAATCTGTCTGTAAACAATTGTTGGAAAAATTACTTGTGTCATGCACAAAGTAGATGTCCTAACAGACTTGCCAAAACAATAGTTTGTTCACAAGAAATTTGTGGAGTGGTTGAAAAACAAGTTTTTATGAATCCAACCTAAGTGTATTTAAACCTCCGACTTCAACTGTATAAATATATGGATGAGCGATGTCCGTGCGGCATAGGCAAGATGCAGTAGATGGTAGAGTATACAGTATATACATACGAGATGAGTAATGTAGGATATGTAGACATTAATAAAATGCCGTTATTTAAAGTGACTAGTGATACCATTACTGAAACCCCACCTCTTTAAGGAATACCTAGGATAGGATAAAGTAATCCTTCTCACCCCCCCCCCCCCCTTAAAATATTTAGATGCACTATTGTAAAGTGGCTGTTCCACTGGATGTCATAAGGTGAATGCACCAATTTGTAAGTCGCTCTGGATAAGAGCGTCTGCTAAATGACTTAAATGTAATGTAAATGTAAATTACAAAATAAATGTATTAAAGTGGCAAGAGATTTGAGTCTATGTTGGCAGCAGCCACTCTTAGTGATGGCTGTTTAACAGTCCGATGGCCTTGAGATAGAAGCCGTTTTTCAGTCTCTCGGTCCCAGCTTTGATGCACCTGTACTGACCTTGCCTTCTGGATGATAGCGGGGTGAACAGGCAGTGGCTTGGGTGGTTGTTGTCCTTGATGATCTTTTTGGCTTTCCTGTGACATCTGGTGCTGTAGGTGTCCTGAAGGGCAGGTATTTTGCCCCGGTGATGCGTTGTGCAGACCGAAGACATTGCTGTACCAGGCGGTGATACAGCCCGACAGAATGCCCTCAATTGTACATCTGTAAATGTTTGTGAGTGTTTTAGGTGACAAGACAAATGTATTCAGCCTCCTGAGGTTGAAGAGGCACTGTTGCACCTTCTTCACCACGTTGTCTGTGTGGGTGGACCATTTCAGTTTGTTCGTGATGTGTACACCTAGGAACTTAAAACTATTCACCTTTTCCACTACTGTCCCGTCAATGTGGATGGGGGGATGCTCCGTGTGCTGTTTCATAAAGCCCACAATCATCTCCTTTGTTTTGTTGACTTTGAGTGAGAGGGTATTTTCCTGACACCACACTCCTCACCTCCTCCCAGTAGGCCGTCTCACTGTTGTTGGTAATCAAGCCTACCACTGTGATGTCGTCTGCAAAATTGATGATTGAGTTGGAGTTGTGCATGGCCACACAGTCATGGGTGAACAGGGAGTACAGGAGAGGGCTGAGAACGCACCCTTGTGGGGCCCCAGTGTTGAGGATCAGCAGGGTGGAGGTTTCCTACCCTCAACACCTGGGGGCAGCCTGTCAGAAAGTCCAGGACCCAGTTGCACAGGGTGGGGTCGAGACTGAGATAAGGATTGATTGAATATGTCCGTAAACACGCCAGCTGGTCTGCGAATGCTCTGAGAACGCGGCTAGGGATGCCGTCTGGGCCGGCAGCCTTGCGATGGTTAACACGTTTAAATCTTTTACTCACGTTGGCAATGGGGAAGGAGAGCCCACAGGCTTTGGTAGCAGGAAGTGTCCTTAATGCGAGCAAAGAAGTTGGTTAATTTGTCTGGGAGCAAGACGTCGATGTCCGCGCCGGGGCTGGTTTTCTTTTTGTAATCCGTGATTGACTGTAGACCCTGCCACATACGTCTCGTCTTTGAGCCGTTGAATTGCGACTCTACTTTGTCTCTATACTGACGCTTTGCTTGTTTGATTGCCTTGCGGAGGGAATAATTACACTTTGTGGCAGTGATTGCGTCATGTTTCCAGTCGCATTGCCATGATTAAAAGTGGTGGTTTAATTTTATTCGGCGAAACGAGGCTACTCAGGTGAGAAAAAAACCTCACCCAAATGTATAACCCCATTGGAAAATATAAATGGACTGTTTGAAAATGTAAAGATATGTTTTTTTTATTTGGCATACCCCCGATGGCATTGCGCACAGACCAGTTTGGGAATACCTGCGATACTGGTATCATTACAGCCCTAGTCTTTATGACATTGGTAAACAGTGTAAAATATCAACATTATACTGCAGGTGTGAAATAAGTGTTCAAGTGACCAAAACTCCCCCATGTAATGAGTCCTGCTGTACACCTACTCCTGTGATCCTGATGCAGTCAGTCCCACTACAGAGACCTCCATTAACTTTCATGGGAAAACTGTGGAGTTGGGACTAGACATATTGTTCATGCATCATGGTGTTGACTTAAGAATCCTGCGGGAACTAGACATTTCAGAGCATTTTTAAAGGCATGGGCCTATTCATCCCTCATTTTACATCCCCTTGAAAAAAGGTAACTCCTTGCCGGAAGCATCACTTTCATGTTTGTAGCTGTCGACAGGCGCTAAAATGCTAATCAATTTGACCGGTAGTGCCACGGCGCTGGGCGCTCTGATCTGAGATTCCTATTGATGAGTCAGAGCGTCGCTCTTCTCCGCTCGCCAGCCAACCTCTCAAGAAGGTCAGAATCCTGCAAATTTACACTCCTTGGTCGAGGTAGCTTTACGCCTCTTTTCTCTCTCTCCTTCAGCCGTTTCCCACTCACATCCTCAATATCACGACGCATATGAAATCTGATTTTCTCCTGGTTGTGACTGGGAGGCAGTAGGAGTGGGGCTGCTGGCTGCAATAGTAAGCTACTGCTACAAACTGGACTTCCAGCATGTGGGTGGATACTGGATACACACAACATGGCAGGTTTGGATTCTGTTTAGGTGCAGTGTCAGGGCTGGTTTAGACAACCTTTGATCAGCACAGAGAAATCGTGAATATGACACTTACCTGCACTGATCATGATCATCTGTACAACTCTGTTACTCTCCGACTGTGAGTGCAGTTTGAAGGATGTTGCTAACTAGCACAATAATTAACTAGCGTTAGCAGAATGACTGGAAGCATGCTAGCAGATACCCATAGACTTCCAGTCTTTGCGCTAAAGCAAGTTAGCATTGGCTTGCAAAACTACCTCTAACTTCCTTCATTCTTGACACAGATACGTAAAAATGGTATCCATCTGACTCTGGGGAAGTAATATCCCTTTAAGTATCCCTATAAGCATCCATTTAATGACTGTGGCCAATCGCATCAGTCAGGGAGTCTGTCTGCTTTCCCCTGGACCTCTCCCTATACACCACACCAGAGAGCACCATAGACCTGATGTCTCTCCACTCAAACGGTCCAATAAGTTGAGGAAACAATGACATCGCTGTGGTCTACATGCCTACCTGTCCAGTGTGTAGTCTGCTGCCTCTCCTATGAGGTTGACTGACCTAAGACCTGACCTGTGTCAGCAGCCCGTTAGGACCCCGGGCCTGTGTGATAATGAGACCAGAGAATTGCACCAATTAAAAGTCACACACACACACACACACAAAGACCTGCTGCCTGCCAGCCCGTCACTGGGCAGCCCGGACAGGAGAGCCAGCCAGGCCTAAAGCTAATTGGCTGTCTGGGTTGTGACTGTGATGGCCCAACATAGAGAAGAGTGGATGCCAGTCACCTCAGAGTGACCACATCAGACTAATAGTGGACAGACTGGCTATAGATCGAATTTAGATGCTTAGCCTAATATCAAAATGACATGCAATGCATGTATGCAAAATGATTCCTGTTAATTATGCTAATAGGGTTTGCGTATGCAAAATGATTCCTGTTAGTTATGCTAATAGTGTGTGTGTTTGTGTGCGTGCGTGTGTGCATTCCTGCAAATATTCCTCTGCAATAGGCACGCAATCACTGCCATCTAGTGGTAAACAATGTGCCATTACATGAACATAATAACACATTTATAACCTTAATTTCTACCAAGTCAAAATAAAAATAACCTAATGCAAATAAAAGTTGCTCTTAAAATCCCCCAATGTATAATGCCTGAAATACTTAATCTAAACAGTAGGCCTATGCACTGGGTGATGAGGGGCCAACTACACTGAACAAAAATATAAATGCAACACGCAATTTTTTTTAACGATTTTACTGAATGACAATTCAACTCAAATAAATAAATTAGGCCCTAATCTATGGATTTCACATGACTGGGCAGGGGTGCAGCCATAGGCCCACCCACTGGGGAGCCAGGCCCAGCAAATCATAATGAGTTTTTTCCCACAAAAGGGATTTATTAGACAGAAATACTCCACAGTTTCATCATGTCCGGGTGGCTGGTCTCAGACAATCCCGCAGGTAAAGATGCCGGATGTGGAGGTCCTGGGCTGGCGTGCTTACATGTGGTCTGCGGTTGTGAAGCTGGACAAATTCTCTAAAATGACGTTGGAGGCATTGTGCACAAAATAGGAGAAATACGATTTTGGTGCGTATGGAACATTTCTGGGATATTTTGTTTCTGCTCATGAAGCATGGGACCCAACAACACCTTCGGAGCAACAACACTTTACATGTTGCGTTTATATTTTTGTTCAGTATAATAGTCCTTTAGGTCAGGGTTTCCCAAACACAGCTGATTAAAATATGCAAAGCTTGTTGATGAGTTGGTTATTTGAATAAGCTGTGTAGCGGTAGGGCAAAAAACGAAATGTGCACGGGGGGGCCCAGGACAGAGTTTTGGAAACCCTGCTTCAGGGCATGCTAGCCTATATTATGACTGGCAGTGTATGAGTATATGACAACCTCTCTTCAGCTGCTGCATTACATTACTGGAGCAGTTAAGGAATGTTTACAATCAAAAGAGTCATTGACAAACTAACTAATTTGCATGTCCATGAAGTGACGGTTGGTTGGCAGGCCTGTAAGACATGGTTTTGAAGCGAACACAAGAGAGAGTTAGGCTTTAGAAGATCATTTCTGCTCTGTCTGTATCCATCGGGCATCCTTTCCCCAAGGGAAGTCAGACAGTCCATTCCCCTGCTAGTGAGGTTGAAACATACTTTCTCTCTCGCTTCTCATCCGTTCCGCTTGTGAGGGGACATTAATTGCACACCCCACATGTATATTAAAACAGCTCTGTTAAAAAGCCTGTCAAAACACACTCACAAAAATATTAATGCGTGAACGAAACAGACAGAAAGCAGCATGTTGCCCCCTTCCCCCCTTTTCAAATATTGCCTTTCCCCTTGAATAACTAATGAGCCATTTGGATTGTTCCGTATTTGGCTGTGAACTGTTATTTTGGATGAAGGCATATGGTGAAGTGACATTGGCAGCCCATGGATATGTAATGGACATTTTTATGTTTGTGCTTTTCTACTTACCCATTTCTATGTTCTATGTTTGTGCTTTCTATAAATCAATTTCTGTGTTCATGCAAGTGACTGATTGAATGAATCTTCACTATCAGTATCTGCAATTTGGCAGTATGCAGTATGCAGTATGCAGTATGCAGTATGCAATCTTGTTTAGAGAAAGGGATATCTCAGTTTCAAGGTCTCAGCTTAGAGAGAAGAAGCATCCTGAGGTATTGATCTGACACATGCATGACCCAGTCACATAAATGAAGCAAACATGAATTATGAATGATGAATAAGCTAAATCGTTCTGTATATAAGGGAAACTAACGGGACTGCCACGTTAGAACTCCTAACAGACGTTCACTTTGATAAATTGAGTTTGTTGGAACCTCTCCAGCACCCTGACAATAAACAATGATTCATTTAAGATTGACTTAGAGTGTCCCTAGTGGTAATTTTCAATAGAGGACAATTTAGGGTCACGAAAAGGATTATTGATTCTGCCTGCGGAGCTTTCCAGCAGGGGTCTGTGAGGAAAACCAGTGGCACATTTTATGAAGCATGAGGGAAATTCCTGTCTGGAAAAAAAATCACGACGAGGACCCGCCCAGACCAGAACTTTACTGTGAGCTGCCCAGGAGGAGACGCATCACCCGCAAACAAAATGAATATCAGTAAATCAATTTAAATGAATCTGTATAAAAAAAATGTAAAAAGATAAAACATTTAATTAAAGCAAGTAGAGAGAAGACTATTTACTAGTTTTATGAGAAGACTAGAGCGAGAGCGTAATGGTACCATGGAAAGCCCTACTGTAGGAATTTAGAAAGAAATGTTTATGTGGTCTGCAGCCACTACAAATAACAAAGTATTTTCTAATATGGGGTGTTATTTATATGTGTAGGACGTAGCGGCAAGAGAACCGTTGAAGATACATATGGTGCATAGAAAGTGTCGTGTCTTTGGCTATGCCGGATTAAGTGATATGACATGCTAGTCTATAAGATAATTTCTCCGTAATTAATATCACCTGATTAGTTAATTACATTTACATGATTAGCTCAGAGTCGGGCACCACAAAATAATATTTATAGAGCTGTTATCTTCCGAATAAACTCTTAAAGACCTAGTAATATTTTACATCAATAGCTGTCAATATCAATTATTGTCTTAATTCAGTCTCATCTGAAAGTTGTAAATTATTTTATCTGCAAGAACCCTGGCTAACAATTTGAATTAGCAATACAAAATTGGGTTTAATTATTTATTTACTAAATACCTAAATAATCACACATAATAAATCATAACTTGATTACAAATTACGTCATAAAGGAAAATGTCCCTGGCGGGCGGAACAGATATGACAGCTTGTTACACAAAGGAAAAGGCGCTAGGTTAAGTGAAAGAGCGGGAAGACAGGAACAAAGGCGAAGCTGTGCTATCGTAAATACAGTATCTTATTCATTCTAAATTACCGCCCATTTGGAAAAGGAAAATGCAATAAATATTTACTCTGAGCTGTGCTTCAGTAGGTTGGTGGTAGATGGAAGGCCGTTTTGCAAAACCGAGTCCTTTCAAGAATGTTTCTGGTGGTCAATTGGATACGTTGTAGTAACGTCATTGTGTGGTAGACGGGATACTCTGTCTGTTCCTTCCTAACCTGCGTTTGCAGCTGCGGTTGCTAACTCAACGGCAAGAAGGTATCACTTCTGAAGTGAATAAGAGTTCAAAGTTCATACCATTCGCAACCAAAGCTCACGCTGATGTTGGCTTCGTTCTGTAGTTATTATCTGAACCATTCTGACATAGGACCATCGTCCTCATATCCTCGGAACAGGAAGTTATGTTGTCGTCAAGCGTTTATATAGGAAGGGAGAAAAGGGGTGTGTTTCATAGTTTACAACCTCTGTCTCTTCACGGGGGCGGGCCACTGAATGAGCAGCCCTAACTTATGAAAACCCACATCTAACATTTTAGAAGCTAAAATCACATTTCATCCCGTCACAAATAATTTCATATTCAAACATTTAAATTGAACAACAATTCCATGTGAATCCGATAACTCTGATGTGTATACTTTCCACTGTAGAGTTTGTCAACTTATCATTGATGAGAATGTCTCAGATGACAACCGAACTGACATCATATTCATTAAGTACCACTGCATATGTTCAATTGTTCAGATTACCAGAATATAGTTCATTTCCCCCCACCTTCTGATGTTCCCAGAATCTCTATGTTAACCAAGTTTTTTTTTTTAATGTAACCTCAGTAGGGTAGAGAGAGGAAAAAGGGGGAAAGAGGTATTTATGACTGTCATAAACCTATCCCCCAGGCCAACGTCATGACACAAGTAACGACAAGAGAATCGCTGAAGATGCACATGGGTAATAAAGGAGATTACCGAGTGTGTTTGGGAATAGTACAAAGCGAATGTGGATGTGAAAATTGTGTGATTGTGAGATATGGGACTGACTGAAATTTGGATAATAAGCGGATTGATATTTGGATATTAAGCTATTTAAAATTTGGATAAGAGGATTGAAATTAGGGTATTAAACTGATTGAAATTTGGATGATAAAGAGGATTGAAATTTAGCTATTAAGTATTGAGTGAATGAGAGCTGTCAGGGGACTACCTCCAATGTTTATATGGAGTGAACGTGAGCTGAGTTTTCCAGTTCTGTGTGAGCTGATCTATAATGTTATCTATGTTATCTACAGGTAGAGGATAACATGTCTCAGAAATCTCATTCGAGATGACATCCTCTGAGACATGTTTTGATTAGTAATGAGGATAAACATGTTTAAATTGCATGTCTCGTTAGTAACGAGGATAACATATCTCTGAGGGTAACATTCATTTTTTTGTGATTACATGAGGATAACATGTCTCATCAGTGGAGTTTGATGTATAAAGTTATTATGTGTGTGAGATATGAAAGGAGAGAGAACCATTTCCGAATATGCTGTTAAATAGAACAACTAGTATAAATATCTGAACCCCTGTATGAAGAGAACACTATTCTAAAGGAGGAATTTGTGATGTAACACAAATGTATAATGGATTACTAGAGATAAAGTAACATCATATTGAGTATAATGGGTTACTAGAGATCTGATGAAGTAACAATAGAAAAAACACATAATATACAACTTGCACACCCACACGCAAACATACGTAAGTGGTGTAAATAGTATTCTGAGCAATGTTCAGAGCGGTCCCTTTATGGATCGTTTGAGGTATGATAAGGTTAAAGCATTGTACAGGACTTGACTTACCCCTAACCAATAAAACTATAAACGCTTATCAGATTTCTTCCACCCTGGTAATACATTTTGAAATAAACCCCATACTCTGTTAAAAAGAACAAATGATTTTCTGTATTCACCTACTCAACTGTTTAACTTGCTAGGTAGAGACTTATTAGGGACAGAGCATGCCATCTACAGGGGACTGATAGACAGTGCCAGCTCAGTTAATACATTTTGATCCCTCCAACGCATTACATATACATTTAATAAATATTGAAGCAGAAACTGAATATCCAACAGACATTTTAAATAAATATAGAGTAACTTTTGAAGGTATACTAAGATGAAAACAATGCCTTCCAATATAGAGAAAGTTATCATGTTTTATTTGTTTTGTTTTCAACCTTGCAATAGGGGGAAAAGCAGAATGTTGTTTGAGAGTGATCAATGTGAATTAGTAGTAGTAGATTGAGAAGGTCTTTCTGTTGGGAAGAAGGGAGTTGAAGGAAACAGATATGGAGACTATTGAAAGTAACAAAGTGAATGGTAATTGGCTTGCAGATAGCACTCTGGTAATGCAATATCTTAATAATTTGATTGAGCATTGGGACTGATATTAAATTAGAGGCAGCTCCCTCCCCTCTTGGTGTCAGGGGGCAGTATTTTCATTTTTGGAAAAAAAACGTTCCCGTTTTAAACGGGATATTTTGTCAGGAAAAGATGCTAGAATATGCATATAATTGACAGCTTTGGATAGAAAACACTAACGTTTCCAAAACTGTAAAGATATTGTCTGTGAGTATAACAGAACTGATGTTTCAGGCGAAAGCCTGAGAAAAATCCAATCCGGAAGTGCCCCAGGTTTTGAAAGTTCTGCGTTCCAATGACTCCCTATTCAGCTGTGAATGTACCATCAACGAGCTTATACTTTCTAAGGAATCCCCAAGGTGTCTACAGCATTGTGACGTAGCTTTACGCATTTCTGTTGAAGAATAGCCGTAGGCTGCCACATTGCGTAAGTGGTCACATGATGGCTCTGAGAGAGATTCTTGCGTAAAATACAGAGGTAGCCACTACTCCAATCGGTCCTAGTGAAAAACTAATTGTCCCGACGGATACAGTGCCTTGCGAAAGTATTCGGCCCCCTTGAACTTTGTGACCTTTTGCCACATTTCAGGCTTCAAACATAAAGATATAAAACTGTATTTCTTTGTGAAGAATCAACAACAAGTGGGACACAATCATGAAGTGGAACGACATTTATTGGATATTTCAAACTTGTTTAACAAATCAAAAACTGAAAAATTGGGCGTGCAAAATTATTCAGCCCCCTTAAGTTAACACTTTGTAGCGCCACCTTTTGCTGCGATTACGTCTGTAAGTCGCTTGGGGTATGTCTCTATCAGTTTTTCACATCGAGAGACTGAAATTGTTTCCCATTCCTCCTTGCAAAACAGCTCGAGCTCAGTGAGGTTGGATGGAGAGCATTTGTGAACAGCAGTTTTCAGTTCTTTCCACAGATTCTCGATTGGATTCAGGTCTGGACTTTGACTTGGCCATTCTAACACCTGGATATGTTTATTTTTGAACCATTCCATTGTAGAGTTTGCTTTATGTTTTGGATCATTGTCTTGTTGGAAGACAAATCTCCGTCCCAGTCTCAGGTCTTTTGCAGACTCCATCAGGTTTTCTTCCTGAATGGTCCTGTATTTGGCTCCATCCATCTTCCCATCAATTTTAACCATCTTCTCTGTCCCTGCTGAAGAAAAGCAGGCCCAAACCATGATGCTGCCACCACCATGTTTGACAGTGGGGATGGTTGTGTTCAGGGTGATGCGCTGTGTTGCTTTTACGCCAAACATAACGTTTTGCATTGTTGCCAAAAAGTTCAATTTTGGTTTCATCTGACCAGAGCACCTTCTTCCACATGTTTGGTGTGTCTCCCAGGTGTCTTGTGGCAAACTTTAAACGACACTTTATGGATATCTTTAAGAAATGGCTTTCTTCTTGCCACTCTTCCATAAAGGCCAGATTTGTGCAATATACGACTGATTGTTGTCCTATGGACAGAGTCTCCCACCTCAGCTGTAGATCTCTGCAGTTCATCCAGAGTGATCATGGGCCTCTTGGCTGCATCTCTGATCAGTCTTCTCCTTGTATGAGCTGAAATTTTAGAGGGACGGCCAGGTCTTGGTAGATTTGCAGTGGTCTGATACTCCTTCCATTTCAATATTATCGCTTGCATAGTGCTCCTTGGGATATTTAAAGCTTGGGAAATCTTTTTGTATCAAAATCCGGCTTTAAACTTCTTCACAACAGTATCTCGGACCTGCCTGGTGTGTTCCTTGTTCTTCACAATGCTCTCTGAGCTTTTAACAGACCTCTGAGACTATCACAGTGCAGGTGCATTTATACGGAGACTTCATTACACACAGGTGGATTGTATTTATCATCATTAGTCATTTAGGTCAACATTGGATCATTCAGAGATCCTCACTGAATTTCTGGAGAGAGTTTGCTGCACTGAAAGTAAAGGGGCTGAATAATTTTGCACTGACAATTTTTCAGTTTTTGATTTGTTAAAAAATATATATCCAATAAATATCCAATATCCAATAAATGTCGTTCCACTTCATGATTGTGTCCCACTTGTTGTTGATTCTTCACAAAAAAATACAGTTTTATATCTTTATGTTTGAAGCCTGAAATGTGGCAAAAGGTCACAAAGCACTGTATATGGTAATTAATATTAATTCCATTCAAATGTAGATGTTTTTTGCATTGGATGTATTTACCATATATGGAGACAGAAAAATAAACATTTTTCCTTATCATAAGTAGACCTAATTGCAAATGATTAAATCATTCCAATTTGATTTTTTTTTTAACTATTTAGTTACGAATTGAACTTCAATTAAATTAGTTGAATCGTCACAAGGGATGATTTCACTGAACAACAAAAGGGAATATTGAATGATCCATCACATGATCCATCACATCTTCAAAAAACATTTTCAACATACATCTGTAAAATTATGTAACCAAAACATTTTGTATTCCTCTCAGGGTTCCATCTATTCTCACTGGACCTCCTCAATGTCCACCTCTTGAACATCAGACTCTTGAGGCCTCATTTTCACTGTCACTTTCCAACCTTGTTAAGAATGGCTCGTTGTCAGGCTCAGAAAGGCTCAAATTTTCCCGGATGGCCACCAATTTTTAAACCCTTGTATTGGTCAACCTGTAGCGTGCTTTGGTGTGTGTGTTCCCAAACAAGGACCAGTTGCGCTCTGAGTCAGCTGATGTTGGTGGGATTTGGAAGATGGCGGCAACAGGGGAAAGAGCCTCAGATCTACAAAGTCCCTTCCCCCAGGTGGCTGATGAGATCTGTTGGCACGACTGCCATATTACATCTCCATGCCAAAGCCCTTGCTTGGAAGTGTACTTCGCCAGACTGCCAAGAACCTTGTCCTCATCCAGGTCAAGGAGGACACGCTAGTGATGACACCATAGGCCTTGTTGATCTCTGCACCAGACAGGATGCTCTTTCCAGCATACTTGGAGTTGAACATGTACGCTGTGGCATGTATGGGCTTCAGGCAGAAGTCTTTATGCTTTATGATGTATTTCATAACTGCAGTTTCCTCTGCTTGGAGCAACAGTGAAGTTGGCAGGGCAGTACAGATTTCTTCTCTAACATCTGCAAGCAGAGTCTGAACATCAGACAGGATGGCATTGTCTCCCTCAATCCCTGCAATGGCTACTGCTATAGGTTTCAGACTGTGCAGACTGTGATATGGCCATTTCTTGGGGACTCCTTCCCCATCATGCCAAACATGATGACAACACCACCCCAACGGGTGTTGCTTGGCAGCTTCAATGTGGTGCTCTTATTCTTCTCACTGTGCTTGGTGAGGTAGATTGCTTCTATAACTCTTGTAGAATACTGGTTGAGGGGTGGAGATAGTTAATTATTCCTTGCCCACGAACATTCAACCACCCATCAGAGATGATTGCAATACAGTGTGCTTTCTCTATGGTTTTCTTGACTTTCTCTTGAACTCTGCATCCAGCAAATGAGTAGAATGAGTAGAAGCATGTCTGCTTGGAGGGATGCATGGTGGGCAAATAACATTCAGAAATCTCTTCCAAGACACATTGCCTGTGAGCATCAGAGGTGAACCAGATGCATACACAGCTCGAGTAAGACATTCATCAGCATTTCCCTGACTACGTTCCTCCATTGAGTCAAAAAACACTGATTCCACGAGGACCATGAGCTGTTGCTATAGATAAGGTGTCCGATTCATCCTTTTCACCTTGAATAGAAGTAGAGGGACTTTTGTCAGGAGGTTGCTTGTTGTGAGCGCTGAGGGAACTTTATGCACTTGCCAAGATGATTCTGAATCTTTGTTGCATTCTTCACATATGATTTAGCACAGTATTTGCAAATGTACACAGCTTTTCCTTCTACATTAGCTGCAGTGAAATGTCTACACACATCAGATAGTGCCCGTTGGCACTTTCCTATAAAGAAAAAGAAAATTATGAGTAAAAAAAAAAAACATTGCATGTACAGATAAATAGTTAAGCAGTTAGATTAAACAACTAATTTGTAAGATAAATGGGTTTTAAAATGAAATATGTATGGAAACAAGTGAATTAACATTCCAGTTAGCAGGCTCAAGCAAGCTAAAAACCCACATGGTAGCAAAAACTAAACCAGCAGAAATTGTTAGCAAGTTAGAAATGATTTACACACTTTGCTGTAGGATACTATTTACTAGTTAACAAAAAAATCATATGTCATAAAATATATTCACCCCACCCAGTATTGTAATGAAAACTTACCAGAAAGCATGTAGTCCTTGGCTCAGACAGTGTAGTAATGTGGCCTCAATAGCATCTTATTAGTGTGCAAGATCTTGAGAATCAGCTGTACATGTGATGGAAGAGTGCACTGCACATATGATGAAAGTATGGACTGTGCATGCAGAGGGTTGCAATTCCATTGAATTGAGGATAGTTTAACTAAAATATAACAGAAGACCAAGAATTGCTTTGTGTATCCAATAAAAAAGGTTCACTGTTATAAGCTAACTTTCTGAAACTTTACCGGAACATTTCCGACCCTTTGCAACTCTACTGTGGACTGACAGAGAGATACTTTTGTAACCTTTTCCATCTTTATGCAGGACAACAATTCTTAATCTTAGGTCTTCTGAGATCTCTTTTGTTCAAGGCATGGTCCACATCAGGCAACATCATGTGTTCTGTCTCCTAGAGATGAACGTACTTTGGTGCGAAAAGTGCAAATCAATCTCAGAACAACAGCAAAGGACCTTGTGAAGATGCTGCAGAAAACCAGTACAAAAGTATCTATATCCACAGTAAAACGAGCCCTATATCGAAATAACCTGAAAGGCCGCTCAGCAAGGAAGAAGCCATTGCTCCAAAACCGCCATAAAAAAGCCAGACTACGGTTTGCAACTGAACATGGGGACAAAGTTAGTACTTTTTGGAGAAATGTCCTCTGGTCTGATGAAACAAAGATACACATTTTTGGCCATAATGACCATCGTTATGTTTGGAGGAAGATGGGGAGGCTTGCAAGCCGAAGATCACCATCCCAACCGTGAAGCACAGGGGTGGCAACATGTTGTGGGAGTGCTTTGCTGCAGGAGGGACTGGTGCACTCCACAAAATAGATGGCATCATGATGGAGGAAAATGATGTGGATATATTGAGGCAACATCTCAACACATCAGTCAGGAAGTTAAAGCTTGGTCGCAAATGGGTCTTCCAAATGGACAATGACCCCAAGCATACTTCCAAAGTTGTGGCAAAATGTCTTAAGGACAACAAAGTCAAGGTATTAGAGTGGCCATCACAAAGCACTGACCTCAAGCCTATAGAGAATGTGTGGGTAGAACTGAAAGTGTGTGAGCAAGGAGGCCTACAAACCTGACTCAGTTACACCCGCTTTGTTAGGAGGAATGGGACAGAATTCACCCAACTTATTGTGGGAAACTTGTGGAAGGCTACCGGAAACATTTGACCCAGGTTAAACAATTTAAAGATAAAGCTACCAAATACTAATTGAGTGTATGTAAACTTCTGATTCACTGGGAATGTCCACTGGGAATGTGATGAAAGAAAAGCTGAAATGAACAATTCTCTCTACTATTATTCTGACATTCCACATTCTTAAAATAAAGTGGTGATCCTAACTGACCTAAGACAGGGAATATTTGCTAGGATTAAATGTCAGGAATTGAGAAAACAGAGTTTAAATGCACTTGGCTTAGGTGTATGTAAACTTCTTACTTCAACGGTACATAAATATTCCAAGCCTTTTCCTATGATACTCGAAATTGAGCTCAGGTGCATCCTGTTTCCATTGATCATCCTTGAGATGTTTCTACAACTTGATTAGAGTCCACCTGTGGTAAATTCAATTGATTGGACATGATTTGGAAAGGCACACACCCGTCTATGATAAGGTCCCACAGTTGACAGTGCATGTCAGAGCAAAAACCAAGCCATGAGGTCGAAGGAATTGAGGGGGAGGGTGTTAGTACATATGTAGCAGTGTTGAAGAAACTGTCTGAACATTGCCAGTTGGGAGAGAACCTAAATGACACATTAAGGGATAGATTTGTTTGTGGACTGAAACATGAACACATTCAAAAACGTTTGCAAAGGCTGTTGAAATTGCTGTGGCTATGGAAATCGCGACTAAAGATACTTTTGAGTTGCAAAGTAAAAGAAGTACCGACCTGTCACAAATTTCCCTGCACAAGTTCACGCAGTCGACAACTCCCCCCGTGTGGCCGAAAAATGCAACAGGTGTGACAGAGATGGTCACAGAGCAGAGGACTGCCGTTTCAAAGACGAAATTTGTCACAAATGCAGTAGAAGGGGGCACATTCAAAGAGCATGCAAAGCCAAATTCAGTCACAACAGGAAAACTGAGAAAATTAAAGGGTCTGTGAATGCACTAGCAGAGAACAGTGGCAGTGATTCAGATGAACGATTAAATTGATACAATGGAGTTAAACACAGTGACTTCTCCCAGCAGTAGCATAATATGGGTGACACCAGATATCGAAGGCAAACCCCTCAAAATGGAGCTGGACACAGGATCTGCAGTGTCTATAATTTCCACTACTGTCTACAATGAGCACTATCAAGCTGAAGAACACAAATGTGTTGCTTAAGACATACTCAGGAGAGAGATTGAGCCCAATGGGGGCGTTGCAGGTCAGAGTACATTATGGGGGCAAACACAGCAGTTACAGCTGTATGTGGTGCCTGGAACTGGCCCCCATTATTTGGCAGGGAATGGCTTTCAAAAATAAAGCTGAATTGGTGTGACTTGAAAATGCTCCACACGTTCCAGTCCAAAGAGAAAGGCACAGACCAAACACTGGAACACTTGCGAATAAATACAACACAGTTTTCAGTGATCAGATGGGAACAGTAAAAGGCTTCACAGCAAAACTTGTACTAAGAGATGATGCAACCCCAAAATTCTGCAAAGCCAGATCTGTTCCATACTCCCTGAGACCAAAGGTGGAAGCGGAAATCAATCGCTTGCAGGATACAGGGATCCTGACGAAAGTGGACAGAAGCGAATGGGCCACACCCATAGTTCCTATTGTGAAGAAAGACGGGTCTGTTAGAATGTGTGGGGACTTCAAGGTAACTGTGAATCCAATGTTGCATGTGGACCAATACCCCCTACCACGCCTGGATGACATCTTTGCTGCACTAGCTGGTGGGAAACAGTTCAGTAAAATCGATCTGAAACAGGCTTACCTGCAGCTACCGGTTGAAGAGCGTTCCAAACAGTACCTGACAATAAACACACACAAAGGTCTATACAGGTATAACCGCCTGGTGTTTGGCATTGCATCAGCCCCAGCCATTTGGCAACGAACTATTGACCAGATTTGGCAAGGAATCCCAGGAACCCAGTGTATCCTGGATGACATGATCATAACAGGACGCACTGACAAAGAGCACCTGGCTAACCTGGAAGAGGTCCTGAAAAGACTGAAAGACTATGGTCTACAGACAAACTTAAAGAAGTGTGAGGTCTTCTGTGGACATGAGATTGACTGTAATGGATTGCACAAAACACAGGACAAAATCGAGGCAGTGGTACAGGCACCACGACCACAAAATATCACAGAAGTGAGATCTTTCACGGGACTGATCAATTACTACAGAAGATTCCTCCCAAACCTTTCAGCAGTACTCCAGCCTCTAAATCAGCTCCTGGAAAAGAATAGGACATGGCGGTGGACAGAGCAGTGTGAAAATGCATTTCTGGAGGCAAAACGGCTCATAACATCTGAACAGGTCCTGATGCATTCGACCCTGAAATGCCAGTGAAGTTGGCTTGTGATGCGTCCCCTTATGGATTAGGGGCAGTCCTTTCACACACATTGAAAGCTGGGTCAGAGAGGCCAGTTGCATTTGCGTCACGAACATTGAATGATGCAGAGAAAACTACTCACAAATCGACAAAGAAGCACTGGCACTAGTGTAGGGCGTCAATAAATTCCACGCATACCTATAAGGCAAGCGTTTCACACTGGTTACAGATCACCAGCCGTTGCTTTCCATTTTCAGTCCAAAGAAAGGCATTCCGGCAATGACAGCAGCCAGGTTACAGCGATACGCCCTGTTCCTTGCCAGTCATATGTATGACATTGAGTTTAAGCCGTCATCCCTCCACACAAATGCAGATGGATTATCCAGACTGCCATGTACAAGAGAAAGGCAAAGGAGGGTGGATGCAGTGGACATGTTCCATACCGCTCAGCTCGAGGCACTACCGGTCACAAGCACAGTTATCAAACATGAGACAAGGAAAGATGTGACCTTGTCAAAAGTGTACACATACACCATGTCAGGATGGCCAGCTACTGGCAGAAAGCAGCTGACTCCGTATTTCCAGTGGAGAAACGAAATTACAACGTACCAAGGATGTTTGATGTGGGGAATGAGAGTCATGATACCCCAGAAATGCCAACATCTAGTCTTGCAGCAACTACATGAAGGTCATGTTGGAATTGTCAAAATGAAGCTGCTCGCAAGGAGCCACTTCTGGTGGCCAGGTCTGGACCAACAGATAGAAAATATGGCAAAGAACTGTAGTGGATGTTTGGAAACCCTTCACATGCCTGCTCCTGTCCCAGTCCACCCATGGGAATGGCCCGCAGAGCCATGGCAGAGAATTCATGTGGACTACGCTGGTCCCTTTGAAAAGCACATGTTTCTGGTTATAGTTGATGCCCATTCCAAATGGCCAGAGGTGTTTTGCACTGACTCCTCCACCTCAGCTCAGACGATAGAGTGTCTCAGAACAACGTTTGCACGCTCGGTTTGCCACTGCAGCTGGTAAGTGACAACGCGCAAGCTTTTGTAAGTGACGAGTTTACAAGATTCATGTCAGTAAATGGAATCAAACACTCAACTTCAGCTCCGTACCACCCTGCCACCAATGGGCTGGCAGAACGCTTTGTGCAAACCCTAAAGCAAGGACTCCGTGCAGCAAAACGAGACGAAGGGACTTTGCAAACAAAACTGGCCAAGTTCCTGGCCTCCTACCGAAACACCCCACATGCCACAACAAATGAAAGCCCAGCCGCACTGATGTTCGGGAGGCCTCTCCGCACACAGCTGAACATCATGAAGCCAAACAGGCGTAATGAAGTGCTGAACAAACAAGCCAAGATGCTCTCCGGTGGCCGGGAGCGCCATCTCCAAACAGGACAGGAAGTGATGGTGCGAGACTACAGAAGAGGAGGGAAATGGACAAGAGGGACCGTACACACACAAACGGGACCCAGAACTTACCAGGTTCAAGTGAGCCCAGACATAATGTGGCGGCGTCACATTAACCAAATGCATTCCACGGAAAACAGCACAACAATCGAGAGAGAACAGGCACAGAGAGCTCCCGAGAGTGACACACAAGGAACTGTAGAGGACGGTGGGGCAGTAGAGAGACCCCAGGCTGAAAGAAGGGAACGTGTTGATGAAGGTGCTGCTATAGCAGACGCTATAATGGAACAAGCACACACTGAGGATGTTCAGGAGCCTCCAGACAATCTGAGGCGGTACCCAGAACGAAGGCACCGTCCACCAGACAGACTAGACTTATAAACAAACAAACAAACAAACAACAACTAACTGTTCAAGTTCAAATTAAAAGATGCAAAATAAATAAATAAAAATAAATAAATATATGCCATTTAGCAGACGCTTTTATCCAAAGCGACTTACAGTCATGTGTGCATACATTCTACGTATGGGTGGTCCTGGGAATCGAACCCACTACCCTGGCGTTACAAGCGCCATGCTCTACCAACTGTGCTACAGAAGGACCACAAAATAACTACAAGTTCTGGGAAATGTTTCAGTTGTGGTTTGGTAAAAGTAACTCTGATTGTATAAGAGAAGGAATGTTATGTTCTGTTAATTACTGATGTCCCCTTTAAGGATGAAGCGCCCTTGGTCATGCGCAGTATTGTTCTATGTTATTCTGGTACTAACCTGTTTGAGTAAATGTGAAGCTCCAGTTCAATTGCTTGTATTCAGAGTCTTTCTTATTACATAAATAAGTACTAAGTGTTAAGACACTACAGTCCACATCAGGCAACGTCAGGCAATGACTCTTGTGAATAGCAAACTAATTTTGTGAGTGTTTTTTTTAATAGGGCAGGGCAGCTCTAACCAAAATCTCCAATCGTCTCATTGATTCGACTCCAGGTTAGTTAACTCCTGACTCCAATAAGCTTTTGGAAAAGTCATTATCCCAGGGGTTCACATAAATTTAAACATTCACAGTGTAGGATGGAAAGAGTATGTATTCAATATAGACAAGAAAAATCAAAATAAGTGTGTTATTAGTTAAGCACACTGTTTGTCCATTGTTGTGACTGAATATGTCGTAGATATATACACAACTCAGAGACAGAGTACGAGAGGTCAAGAGGACTAGAACTAACAATCAATGGAAAGTGTTTTTTCTGAAATAAGATAGTTGTTATTTGACCATTGGCTAGTTTTATTGCAAGGAATTCTAAATGGTCAACCACAGGCTAGGGCTGGGTTATAAAACTGCATGCTGTCCCTTTGTTCTGTGGAGAGAACCACAGTAGAGCATCACTGAGGACAGGGGAGAATGAACATTACCTCCCCGTATGATTTGTCCTCTCTGAATAAACCTATTTTCCTCCCCCTGATTTCCTTTGGAGTTTGTGTTATTGAATAATAACATATATTGCTAACATGACTTAGATGAAGATCAGATCAAATGTATGCAGTAATTCAGGTAATTCCAAAGGGTTCACATACTTTTTCTTGCCACTGCACAATAATTAAATTCACTTCAAATCGCACTTTGTAACGCAACAAAATTTGGAAAATCCAAGGGGGTTGAATAGGCTACTTATGATACTCACTGTATACTTTAATTTCTCAAAGATATACTCATCTTTCATTTGACATGCTCCTATGAATTTCACATGATGCTTCACATGTTGCTGGGCATTCCCATGTGCTCATGGGAATGCCCAGCACTCAAGCGTCAGCGGCTGACAAAACACAATATCACTATCCTATCCAAACAGCTCATCTCTCTGCTACACCAGCAGCACAAAGCAATTCCCAAACCACAATATATGCAACAAAACCACCCAAACACCATAATTATATGCCTACACTGGGCCATGTGCATCTCAGGTACAGGGTTGTCTTGCAGGAATTTCACATCACAAACGTATCAACCTTTTGCATCTGTAGCCGTCTGCTCTTATTACCACTGGGTCACATGAATGTATCCAGACCATCCCATTGGCAACCCAGCCTGGGTATCATTAGTTGAGATCTCAGTAAACATCTCGTTCTAACAGGCAGCTGGCTGCCACATCTTTTTGACTAAACACCTGAGCTCATGGGAGGAGTGAAGGAATGAGAAACTTACAGCTGAATGGTGATCTATTTCTAGGTGGTACTTTACAGTACAGGACATGTATACTGAAAAGAGAAACAAGGATGTGACCAAGGATACTCCACAAACGATTGCTGTGTAAAGTCACTAAATCAGACACTGGCCTGGACTAGTTACTACCCTCAAGCCAGTTTCTTCTCACAGCCAATGTGTCAGGATAAATTACCCTCAAGCTCTATAAGAGTGAACAGAATTGCATTCATACTGCAGCCAGGTTTAGTGCTAGACTATATTTAGCATAATGGCATAAATTCTGTTTTTTCATCTGACTCCTGGGAGGATTTGCCCATGGTTACCATGTTTTAGTCAGTTGCATGCTAATGCCAAAGCAAACTGGAACCACAGAAGGGGGGAAATCATCAGCTGTGCAACGTGGCATTGGACAGCTGACTTTATTCATGCTCCCAAATTAGAATTCCATTCAGCTCTCTTGAGTCAGGCTTTGTTCCTTTGAAAAGAGCTGAGAAATACATCTGGAAGTGAAGACAGTTTGATTATTCTCTCACACGTCAGCATGCCGTTCATAAGGTGTCTTACCTCTGTGGAGTCATCGTAGGACACACGGATGGTATTGAGCTTTGGCCCAATACTGACAGTCTCGGTGAAGGCAGCACCACAGTCTTTATAAGGTCCCTTGTGAAGTTTGTAAGCAATGGTAACGTTTTTGATAGGAGGCGACCCTGTCTTGATATTAACCTCAGTGAACAGCCCAGAGTACACAATAGCTGCCACCACTGTTACAATCAAACACAATATAAGAAACACTATCAGAGCTAAAATAATAGAGTCAGACATTGTCACCACTAACGCTGCTGCCACTGATGCAACTCAACCCTTTCCCAGTGAAATTTTCCGCTCTGACAATGTCAAGCCCTATGAAGTGTAGAGCCTCCTTGCTTGGGAAGCACGAGTTTGCGGACAGTCTACAAACCGAAACGTCATGAATCAGTTACTCACTATATTTTAAAAATAAAATGCATATGAATTGCTTGTGATGTAAAAAAATAACTTGTTTGCGTTTGTTAGATTTTTGGTTATAAGTAAAGGTCCCGCGATTCTGGCCGAATAGCTAAACAAGTCAACGTTCATTTCCCTAAACACAACATGCTTCCCGGATAAACCATCTAGCATCGTATGAAGGGGTGTCGTTTTTCGATAAAGCGCGACATTTTGTTTAGCTTTAATCATAAAAACAATTACATTAGTGCATTATTGTGTAAATTATTTTAACACTATCAATTTCCTTGTTGTCTATTCCAGGTGATTTTCTTTTAAAATATCTCGAATAAATTGGCACGAAACTATACCACCGCATCCTCTTGTACTCCATGGTGTGGGAACGGTGTCTGTTCCCTGAACAATGAGCTGGGTACATTATTTACTACAGCTTCACACAATCAAGCTTGTCAGACTGGAAACAAGACTAACTTGTTTATTATTTGTATTGGAATGATACAGTAAATCACACTGTATCAGTTGATCCATCATCCAGGGTCCCAGTTCATAAACTAAATGTTAGCATTTTTGACAGAAAAAAAGTAGACATACTAACACCCTCTCATGTTTACAAACATTGAGGTGATTCGATTAAACTGGCCTGAGCACCCAGGTAGGCTTAGTTAGTACAGGGTGAAAAATGTATCAGATATATATTGGAACCTGCTACCCCCCGGCATGAAAAAGCAAAAAACTAAAGTAATGTATATTAAGCACGCGGAGTAATGAGTAGGATTCTTTTTCCCATCCAAAAGTGATTGCTTTTGATAAAAACGCTTTATCACATTTACATTACATTTTACATTTAAGTCATTTCCCAATGAAGATCAGTTTGACAATTCAAACATATATGCAACTTAATATTAGGAAGTTGTCCATAATGTTTTTTTACACTCAGTGTATCTTAAAAGGTAAATCAAACTTCACTCAACAGCTTTCTGCAACATCAGAATTTTATTACATTATCTCAATCTCAAACCTTAGTGTCTGAATTAGTTCAGCACTCCCTAATGCTGTTCGCAGCATTTATAACATGCATTAACATAGTGACCCTTCCTTCCCCAGTAATCCCCTAATTGTCTATTTTCTCAATGGCAGCAAGGCACTAGGAATCCCCTCTTTGTCCTCCCTGACCTATTCCTATCTGAGGGGGCAAAGGGATATGGGTTATACAAGGTTAGAGTCTGTTGACACCAAAAATGCAGGTCACAGAGATGAAAGTATTCCCCCACGTTGTCTTAATCATCTGAGTCATCTGTGATTTCATCATCGTCCCCCTCTGCCTTCCGGTTGCCTTTCTTCTTCCCATCGGAGTCGCTTTCCTGGGCCTGAAAGGAATAGTAAAAATTCTAAATCTCTGGTGATTCTGTCACAGCAGGGCATTGGACTGGAACACATCTCCCTTTGCAAGCAGGGAAGTACCTCTGTGATAAACACACAGAGCAGTGTTTTAAAGGGTTACTGTACAACAGTGTTTCCCAAATCAGGTCCTACCCCTAAGCACACGTTATTGTTGTAGCCTTGTACTAGCACACCTGATTCAACTGGTCTACGAATCAATGAGTTGAGTTTGTCTGGGGCTAAAAAAACAATAATAATTTAAATATATATATATACACACATGTTTTTTTTTTAAGTGTTGGGGGTACTCGAGGACTGGACTTGGGAAACACTGCTGTACTGAAAATCTCCCAACTAATAGCAGGGCTCAGTGCTCCTGAAAGTGCCTCACTGTTGTTTCCTAGATCTTGCCAGTAATTAATTAACCAAGAACAGAAACAGTACAACTTATCTTAACAGCCCAGTGTTCCACACACAGCTGCCCATTTCCCCCATCAGCTGCCTGTAAAACCTCAATGTTACATAAAGATGCATAGTCACTTTACTCCTACCTACATGTACAAATTACCTTGACTAACCTGTACCCCTGCACATTGACTCAGTACCTGTACCCCCTGTATATAGCCAAGTTATTGTTATTTTATTGTGTTACTTTTTACTTTATTTTATTTAGTAAATATTTCCTTAACTCCATTTCTTAAACTGCATTGTTGGTTAAGGGTTTGTAAGCAAGCATTTCATGGTAAGGTCTACCTACACCTGTTGTATTAGGTGCATGTGACAAATAAAATTTGATTTGAGGATCATCTACAAATCTACCTGTTCTTGGGATTGCAATAGACAGAAAGCTTGCAGAAAATTAAAGGTTAAAAAACAGCTTGTCTCTTTTTTTTATGTGAATTTAGAACATTGTGTTTCAATCAAAGATGTAGCAAAGATAAATGTAATTGCTAAAATAATTTAACTCAATACAGTAGCTTTAAAAGTCAATTATGGCCAGTACCTCATCCTCTGACTGCTCCTGAGGAAGCGGGGAGCCTGCCTCCTCCTCTTCATCACTCCCCTGTGAGCGCTGAGAGAGGATCTCTTCACCCTGCAACACAAAGGAACACGGCAAAATGTGAAGAATAGCATTAGATGAGCTATAAAACAGTACATTTTCTCTCTCTCTATGTGTAATTGCAGGAAATTAGCTTAAAAATGGCTAAATTCTATTAGACTCATGACAAAATGTATAGAATAACATAAAACTGTACATTTCTCTCTGCCCCAAGTCAAAATGTAGGTGCTGCCTCTACTCCACTCAGCCTATAGACAGCCACAGTCTATTCCCACCCCTTCCCCACTAATTTCAATCATAGGGTGAGGGGTGGCTACCAGCCCCCCCTGAAATATGATTGGCCACCCTTGGGACCCCCCATTCTCATTGGGTCAGAGCACTGTCCATCTAGCTCAGAGTGAAGAAGAAAAGATGGTGCGTTCGTTCTGGTTTTCCACATGGTCTGGAATAATTTGGGGGCTGCTCAAGTTTAACAAGATGAAAACGCCACTGGCACTGACCCTGGACCGCTGGCAAGCTAAAAACGAACGCACCAAAACAGTACCAAGTCGTCTGCGCTTCTGTCATTAGAAGGAAAACTTTCAGAATGACAGAGTGGATGCTGACAGAATACAGTCTGGAACCACTCGGGAGTCTTTGTCCATGGTATGTTCACATTCAATTACTATATTTAAACATAAGGTAGGCAACTATAATAAAACTCACTCTTCATATTTTGTGTCTTAATAGTACCCTTGAAATAACTTAATTAATAATCCGTTCACTGTTTTAAAGGGTAAAAAAAAAAAAATATTACAGGGGAGGACCCCCGTCTACAATTTGTCCCCCCCCCAATATCTACACCACAATTTCACCCTTCACACACACGATGAGACCCCTCTCAGTGCAGCAGCAAGTTGCCCATCCAGTACCTTGAGGTCTCTGTTCTTGAGGTTACCCAGCCAGAAGGCCTCCTGACAGTGGTTGAGGGTGAGCATGGCCTTAACTCTGTACACAAACTGCTCCAGGCTCTTCTTCAGGGCTGGCACGTGGTTGGTCAAGATGGTGTCCTGGCGGATCTGGGAAACAACACCACAGGTAGCCACACACAAATACTATTACAAAACATGCCTTTTCATGTCACACACATCCTCATAATCAAGACTTCACTTATACAGTGCCTTGCGAAATTATTCGCCCCCCTTGAACTTTGCGACCTTTTGCCACATTTCAGGCTTCAAACATAAAGACATAAAACTGTATTTTTTTGTGAAGAATCAACAACAAGTGGGACACAATCATGAAGTGGAACGACATTTATTGGATATTTCAAACTTTAACAAATCAAAAACTGAAAAATTGGGCGTGCAAAATTATTCAGCCCCTTTACTTTCAGTGCAGCAAACTCTCTCCAGAAGTTCAGTGAGGATCTCTGAATGATCCAATGTTGACCTAAATGACTAATGATGATAAATACAATCCACCTGTGTGTAATCAAGTCTCCGTATAAATGCACCTGCACTGTGATAGTCTCAGAGGTCCGTTAAATGCGCAGAGAGCATCATGAAGAACAAGGAACACACCAGGCAGGTCCGAGATACTGTTGTGAAAAAGTTTAAAGCCGGATTTGGATACAAAAAGATTTCCCAAGCTTTAAACATCCCAAGGAGCACTGTGCAAGCGATAATATTGAAATGGAAGGAGTATCAGACCACTGCAAATCTACCAAGACCTGGCCATCCCTCTAAACTTTCAGCTCATACAAGGAGAAGACTGATCAGAGATGCAGCCAAGAGGCCCATGATCACTCTGGATGAACTGCAGAGATCTACAGCTGAGGTGGGACACTCTGTCCATAGGACAACAATCAGTCGTATATTGCACAAATCTGGCCTTTATGGAAGAGTGGCAAGAAGAAAGCCATTTCTTAAAGATATCCATAAAGTGTCATTTAAAGTTTGCCACAAGACACCTGGGAGACACACCAAACATGTGGAAGAAGGTGCTCTGGTCAGATGAAACCAAAATTGAACTTTTTGGCAACAATGCAAAATGTTATGTTTGGCGTAAAAGCAACACAGCTCATCACCCTGAACACCCCATCCCCACTGTCAAACATGGTGGTGGCAGCATCATGGTTTGGGCCTGCTTTTCTTCAGCAGGGACAGGGAAGATGGTTAAAATTGATGGGAAGATGGATGGAGCCAAATACAGGACCATTCAGGAAGAAAACCTGATGGAGTCTGCAAAAGACCTGAGACTGGGACGGAGATTTGTCTTCCAACAAGACAATGATCCAAAACATAAAGCAAAATCTACAAAGGAATGGTTCAAAAATAAACATATCCAGGTGTTAGAATGGCCAAGTCAAAGTCCAGACCTGAATCCAATCGAGAATCTGTGGAAAGAACTGAAAACTGCTGTTCACAAATGCTCTCCATCCAACCTCACTGAGCTCGAGCTGTTTTGCAAGGAGGAATGGGAAAAAATTTCAGTCTCCCGATGTGCAAAACTGATAGAGACATACCCCAAGCGACTTACAGCTGTAATCGCAGCAAAAGGTGGCGCTACAAAGTATTCACTTAAGGGGGCTGAATAATCTTGCACGCCCAATTTTTCAGTTTTTGATTTGTTAAAAAAGTTTGAAATATCCAATAAATGTCTTTCCACTTCATGATTGTGTCCCACTTGTTGTTGATTCTTCACGTTTGAAGCCTGAAATGTGGCAAAAGGTCGCAAAGTTCAAGGGGGCCGAATACTTTCGCAAGGCACTGTATATATAGGGATGCAATTCTCTCTTCATATGTTGGCTAGCGTCAATCACACAGGTTTCTGTGGCGAGGACAGGAGCAGTGTTGGAGGCTGGGTTGTACCTTGGAGTATCCACACATGTGGTGGAGCTGCCTGGTGCTGAGCTGGAAGGTCTTCAGCAGGCTCTGGACATCCTCCTGAGACAGAGCGAACACACAAACATTCACACCAAATTACACTGAACCACT
This sequence comes from Oncorhynchus keta, assembly GCF_023373465.1. Classification (NCBI taxonomy): domain Eukaryota; kingdom Metazoa; phylum Chordata; class Actinopteri; order Salmoniformes; family Salmonidae; genus Oncorhynchus; species Oncorhynchus keta. The sequence continues at coordinate 36,046,078 of NC_068430.1, read as the reverse complement.
GAGCAACCACAGGACTGTCTATTTTAAAGTTGTAGATTTATTATGTATTAGGTCTCTGCTACCCGACCCGAGCCCGACATTATGCGTTGGGGTTAGGGCCTGTTTTCTTCATCAATAACTAGGGTAGGGACAGGGCTTGGGTATCACTAAATTGATCAAACTTTTAGAAGATGAGCCATTTACTCGTGCTCTGTGCTCTGCTGCGTAGTACAATCATACCTGACTAAGATTCTAACATGGTGTCATAAAATAACACAAGAGATTATTTCACAGAAAATAATGTTCCTTGAGTTGAGAGTGATGAAAAGTAGCTATCTCATGTCTCTTCATTGAGCAGATTCCCAAATGGAGCCGCTGCTATGGTTACTCACAGTTTCAGAGCCGCCATGAGCTGAGCACATGCAGAGTGAACAGCTGGTAGGGAGCGAGTGACAGAGGAACAGCCAATGGATTTACTGATGGAGGAAGTTATTTCTGATTTTGTGCCGGGCCTTTAATTTGGCAAAAGCAATCAGGCCTGGGTAGGGTAGGACCTGAACGACACGGGCATAGGCGTGGCTCGGGATTGAAATTCATGCCCGTGCAGGGCTCTAGTATTTATGACTATTATAAATTGAGTCAAATAATTCAACATGAGCTGCTATTGACACCATGTAATGTTTGAAATAAACCATTCTCGCTAGTATTTTTCCCTCAGTCTTTTGGCTTATACCTTGTGCTTTTTAAAACTGAAATCCAACAATGGCATCCCCAGCTTCAGGAAAGACTCCAGGAAAAGACGGCCATACTAGCAACAATAACAACATAAAAAGCCAATTAATATAATATCATTAGTTATGGAATGTGTCTGACAATATGGCAGGCAGAGAAAATGCCAATGTGCTGAGACTCACCTTCAGGCACACATTGAGCACTGGTCTGTTGTCAAACACCTGATGAGGGGAGATGAAGGGGACACAATAGATTACACACATTACATATAGCTTCTCAACACCCAAACCCAGTCAGCCAATTCACAAGCACACAGCCCTGCACACGCGTACACACACTCCCCTGCACATGTACACACTGGGCATGGAGCCAGCAGAGCATGACAGATGTCTTAATCTCCCTCCATCCAGAGTGCGTGTTGGAGAGGCATAAAACATGAGGAAACATGTTGCTCGACATGCTTGCCATTTAGGGCCGGGACAATACCAGTCCTGCGATACTCGTTAGTATCTTGGCAAGGAAACAAAACACAGAGCAGATTTAGGAAAATAACCCTAATGTTGGACACAAACATTATGTTGTCACATCCAGAGTCACATTTATTTATTGTCCAAGCTGTAGCACACAATAATTTACATACAGCAGGACCAAAGTTTGGTCTGCTTCGTGTTTTCATTTTTGTCATGGAAAAAAAAATATTCCAATACTGGTATCGTCTCGGCCCTATTGTCGTTTAGTGTGGGCATAGTCATCTAAACGCTGTTTCCAGCCATGAATTGAACAATCATAACACATATTAGACACATCACGTGTTTGAATAAGTCTTAACCCATTCATGACTAGCTCCCAGTGTAAACATACTCAGTACCTTAACCAGGTTGACCAGGATGTGGAAGTCTCTGACAGCCAGGTTCCATGTCAGCAGCTTCTCACTCATCACCTGGACACAGCAAAGGGTTAATAATGTCCCTTTAAAATCACACACAAATACTTGCTGAATGTATGCAGTCCCACACAAGTGTATCATAGTCACTGCACGGTGGCTACTAGCACCGCCTTGCTCCACTGGCAGTTCCTCTGTTTTTGTCTGTGACTGTGCGTCATGTTGGGTAACTGTGTACCTCAGTGTTGTCACTGTTTCTGCCAGGGGGAATCTTCCTCACAGCCTTCTCCAGCACTCCCATCATCCCCTTATAGAACACCAGGAACGTCAGCCTAGAGAGAGAGGGACAAGAGAGAGAGAAAAAAAGAGGGGAACAAAGGCAAAAAGGGCACTCGTATGTAGAGGTCAGGAGATATAGTGGTAGTAGTACACACATATGTACCAGCATCTACCTGTTGAGAGTGGGCCAAGTTCTAGAGCTGGCATCTTTGGCTGAGTTGAGGAGCTCAGGGATGCCCTCTCCAGCTATCTCCTCCACCGCCTTCAGAACATCATCAGTGTGCTCCAGGTAAATACTACAGAGAAGGAGAGTGTAGAGGAGAGGAGGGAACTCAAACATCATGAACACCATGAATATTATCTTTCACCTTAAAGCTATTGGGAGCATGGCAATCACAATAGCAGTAGAAGAGCTGCAATAAATGAGGTTACAAGGCTGTTGGGACTCCCCTATAGAGTAAATTACCCTTTCCAGTGTTTGCAGACATGCCATGGCCACCTTAAAGGGATACTTAAAGGGATGTATCTACTTCCCCAGAGTGAGAAACCAGTGGATACCAGCTTTATGACTTGGTGTCCAGTACTAAAGGAAGTTAGAGGTAATTTTGTAAGCCAATGTTAACTAGCGCAATCACGAAATCAGTTAGCAATTGTGCTAGCGCTAGTTAGCAACTTCCACTCAATTGCACGCAGACATAAAAATGGCATCCACGAGTTAATCTGACTCTGGGGAAGTAGATAAAGGCCCTCATTGCCAAATCCACAACGTATACCTTTAATTTATTAATCTGCTCTACATGATCAGTGAATCCTTGTGAGACACACCTGAGGAGAGTTTGGAGAGTCTCGTTGTGTTTGGGTCCTTTCTCTCTGTCTCCGCTGGTAGTCACCCACTCCTGGCACAGGAACCGCCGGGCTAGGGTTGCTAGAGGGAGAGACCGTTCTATGCTGAACTGATCCTCATTGAAAATGCCACTTTTCAGAACATCAATAAATCTTCAGAATTCACTGGATTGTCATAGAATTGATCCTGATAAAGTCAATTTTACTGTTGCATCAATCATATAGAAATAGATGGAGTTTGTGTCTCACCAGTCTGCTCCCTGTATGTAGCCTGGTGCCCTCCTCTATCAGCCACAGTGCTAAGCAGCTGGGAGAGACAGAGAGCTATGCTGAGGCTAGGAACCGTGCTATGGAAGTTCAGCAGGTACTCAAAGCTGTGTCTGAAGACCAGAGATAGGGAGAACAGTTATACCATACTGTGCACACACACACACACCCAGAGCTGTCTGATCTGACAGGGAATGTTTCTCCACTCACTTTATGAGCTGGTCCATGGTCAGTTCAGGCCCTCCCTCCTTCAAGCGGTCAGCCAACACTCCCAGAGTCTTCTTCAGCAGGCCACGGTGCTCTGGCTGGGAGAAACCAGACCTGACAAGCAGAGACTAGTGTGATTCACAAGAACTACTGACACAACTGACAGGACCATAGGCTACAGCGACCAGATCCATAGAGAAGGAAAACCCTGTCCTGGAGAGACGGTGTGTACAGGTGTTGTTGCAGCCCACTAACACACCGGATTCCCAAATGTTGAATCAGGCAAAGTACATTCGGAAAGTATTCAGACTCCTACACTTTATCCATATTTTGTTACTTTACAGCCTTATTCTAAAATGGATTTAAAAAATGTTAAATCCTCATCAATCTACACAATAAAATTCAAGAAAATGATGTCATGGCTTTGCGAAGCTTCTGATAGGCTAATTGACATCATTTGAGTGAATTGGGGGTGTACCTGTGGGTGTATTTCAAGGGCTACCTTCAAACTCAGTGCATCTTTGCTTGACATCATGGGAAAATCAAAAGAAATCAGCCAAGACCTCAGGAAATAAATTATAGACCTCCACAAGTCTGGTTCATCCTTGGGAGCAATTTCCAAATGCCTGAAGGTACCACGTTCATCTGTACAAACAATAGTACGCAAGTATAAACACCATGGGACAACGCAGCCGTCATACCGCTCAGGAAGGAGATGTGTTCTGTCTCCTAGAGATGAACGTACTTTGGTGAGAAAAGTGCAAATCAATCTCAGAACAACAGCAAAGGACCTTGTGAAGATGCTGCAGAAAACCAGTACAAAAGTATCTATATCCACAGTAAAACGAGCCCTATATCGAAATAACCTGAAAGGCCGCTCAGCAAGGAAGAAGCCACTGCTCCAAAACCGCCATAAAAAAGCCAGACTACGGTTTGCAACTGAACATGGGGACAAAGATAGTACTTTTTGGAGAAATGTCCTCTGGTCTGATGAAACAAAGATACACATTTTTGGCCATAATGACCATCGTTATGTTTGGAGGAAGATGGGGGAGGCTTGCAAGCCGAAGATCACCATCCCAACCGTGAAGCACAGGGGTGGCAACATGTTGTGGGAGTGCTTTGCTGCAGGAGGGACTGGTGCACTCCACAAAATAGATGGCATCATGATGGAGGAAAATGATGTGGATATATTGAGGCAACATCTCAACACATCAGTCAGGAAGTTATAAAGCATGGTCACAACTGGGGCTTCCAAATGGACAATGACCCCAACCATACTTCCAAAGTTGTGGCAAAATGGCTTAAGGACAACAAAGTCAAGGTATTAGAGTGGCCATCACAAAGCACTGACCTCAAGCCTATAGAGAATGTGTGGGTAGAACTGAAAGTGTGTGAGCAAGGAGGCCTACAAACCTGACTCAGTTACACCCGCTTTGTTAGGAGGAATGGGACAGAATTCACCCAACTTATTGTGGGAAACTTGTGGAAGGCTACCGGAAACATTTGACCCAGGTTAAACAATTTAAAGATAAAGCTACCAAATACTAATTGAGTGTATGTAAACTTCTGATTCACTGGGAATGTCCACTGGGAATGTGATGAAAGAAAAGCTGAAATGAACAATTCTCTCTACTATTATTCTGACATTCCACATTCTTAAAATAAAGTGGTGATCCTAACTGACCTAAGACAGGGAATATTTGCTAGGATTAAATGTCAGGAATTGAGAAAACAGAGTTTAAATGCACTTGGCTTAGGTGTATGTAAACTTCTGACTTCAACGGTACATAAATATTCCAAGCCTTTTCCTATGATACTCAAAATTGAGCTCAGGTGCATCCTGTTTCCATTGATCATCCTTGAGATGTTTCTACAACTTGATTAGAGTCCACCTGTGGTAAATTCAATTGATTGGACATGATTTGGAAAGGCACACACCCGTCTATGATAAGGTCCCACAGTTGACAGTGCATGTCAGAGCAAAAACCAAGCCATGAGGTCGAAGGAATTGTCCATAGAACTCCGAAACAGGATTGTGTCGAGGCACAGATCTGGGGAAGGGTACCAAAACATGTCTGCAGCATTGAAGGTCCCAAAAGAACACAATGGCCTCCAACATTCGTAAATGGAAGAAGTTTGGAACCACCAAGACTCTTCCTAGAGCCGGCCGCCCAGCCAAACTGAACAATCGGGGGAGAAGGGCCTTAGTCAGGTGACTAAGAACTCTATGGTCACTCTGACAGAGCTCCAGAGTTCCTTTGTGGAGATGGGAGAACCTTCCAGAAGGACAAACATCTTGCAGCACTCCACCACTCATGCCTTTATGGTAGAGTAGCCAGATGGAAGCCACTCCTCAGTAAAAGGGGCATGACAGCCCAGTTGGATTTTACCAAAATGCACCTAAAGGACTCTCAGACCATGAGAAACAAGATTTTCTGGTCTGATGAAACCAAGATTGAACTCTTTGTCCTGAATGACAAACGTTATGTCTGGAGGAAACCTGGCACCATCCCTACGGTGAAGCAGTATCATGCTGTAGGGATGTTAGGAGACTAGTCAGGATCAAGGGAAAGATGAATGAAGTACAGAGAGATCCTTGATGAAAACCTGTTCAAGAGCGCTCAGGAACTGACTGGGGCTCTGAATGTCCTTGAGTGGCCCAGCCAGAGCCCGGACTTGAACCCGATCGAACATCTCTGGAGAGCCCTGAAAATAGCTGTGCTGCGATGTTCCCCATCCAATCATACCCAAGAAGACGCAAGGCTGTAATCTCTGCCAAAGATGCTTCAACAAAGTACAACAGAGTAAAGGGTCTGAATACTTGTGATCAGTTTTTTCTTAATGAATTTGAAAAAAAAAATCTTTAAAAAAATGTTTTTGCTTTGTCATTATGGGGTATTGTTTGTAGATTGATAAGGGAAAACTATTTAATCAATGTTGGAATAATGCTTTAACGTAACAAGATGTGAATAGTTCTTTCCGTTCCGGGCTGGAACAAAACAACACCAACCTCTCCGGGACCACAGTTGCCAAACCCTGAGTAATTGTCATTTTGTTGAAGGTGAGGCCCGGTGATGATACTGTCCTGAAAGGCAGGAGTGTGCAGGTGGTGTTGTGTCGAGGTGTGACTGACCAGCTGAAGGTGGTGTGTAGAACCTGTAGGAGGAGCTGGTAGGCTGAGGACAGCAGTTGATGCTCTCTCACATCCAGGCCTGAGGCGTCCACCACCCCCTGGTTCTCAGACTGAAGAGTCTGCACACAGCAGGAAAGTGTCACAAAGAGGGACACTACAAACAATGAGCTAAATGTGTGCCAGGCAAAATACATTTATACCTGGAAGTGATTGTGGCAGTTCTCCAGGTGGGTACAGAGGGTGGGCAGCAGCTGGACACAGCAGGCAGTGATGTCCTTAGGGCTCTTCTGCTGCAGGTGGGAGAAGCCCACGCTCTTGTCTGTTTTTCCCTGCAGCCAGGAGACAATGTGGAAAATGAAAGAGAAGCTTATGTTATGACTCACACAGTGTAGTGTGTGTGTGTGTGTGTGTGTGTGTGTGTGTGTGTGTGTGTGTGTGTGTGTGTGTGTGTGTGTGTGTGTGTGTGTGTGTGTGTCCGACCTTGAAGAATGGGACTCTTTTGGCAGGTGCAGCAGTCAGACTGAACTCCAGTTTGCGCCACATATCCTCCAGCAGGAAGACTAACTCTGCTGGGCCTAGCTGCACCTCCTCACGCACCTGCACAGGACCACAGCATCTCTTTACAGCACACGGAGACATTGGAGGGATTCTAACTAGTGTCGCTGGCTTTATTTGAATGTGTATGAGACACCTATAGGGTACACAGTTGGGGCCAATTTAGTGTTAACGGAGTCACGTCAGAGAAAATTGCCGAACACCTTTATTATCATTGTTCAATTCAGTCAATTCATTTCCATTAAACTCATTAAATTGGCATGGTGTTCAAATGGAATTAGAGCCCAACCCTGATGGTGTACCGTGTGTGTGATGTGTCCAGGCTCTGGACTGGGTGGTGTCCTACCTTGCTGTGAAGCTCACTGTCCAGCAGAGAGCGGGAGAGCAGGCCACACTGCAGCACACTGAGCACCTCCATGTCCAGCTCTCTGAAGAAGTGCCGGTAGGAAACCAGACTGACCCCAGGCCTAGTGGCCTCCTGAACCTTCTCCTTCTCTGCATCGTCCTGCAGGGTTAGAAGGAACACCAAAACATATAATTGAATTCCCTAGTAAAGAGAGTTCTGTAAGAGTCACATAATGTGACATAGGTGAGAGGTCAGAGGTCTGTGTGTGTTCACCTGCTGGGTCTCCTCTGCCTCTGTGCCCTCCTCCAGCTGACAGCTGTCTGCTGAGGGGTTCTTAGCAGGGGCTTTCCTCTTCTTACCAGTACCCTCTGCAAGACAACCACCACAATAAGTGTTGAATCTCATCTCAGGAAAAATCAAAAATAAATAATAATGATATTTTCCCTGGTCAGTATACAGAGTTGTCCCTTTTAGATTTGCTTACCTTTCTTTCCCTTCTTTGGAGCAGCAGAGGAGCTAGACACTGGAGCTCCCTCTGTACTCTCCCCATCAAAGTTGGCTAGAGGAGGGGCATAGCCAGGGGTTGCTGAAACAAAAAAAGCAGGAACGGTCAAATTAATGGAAACAAAAAAGCAGGGATTGTCAAATAAACAGACCATGGAATTTTCACATTTTCTAAAGCGTGTAAGATTGAAACATTATGATCAGAAAAGTGTTGATAAAACACGTGTGCAGTATAGTACCTGCCAAAGTCCTCTCCAATAGAGTCTGGAGGTAGGTGATGTTCTGAAGACGAGTCACCACCTTCATCTTCATCTCAGGGTCTTTCTGACTGCAGAATGCATTCACAACCTGTACACACACACACACACACACTCTCGCTAAAGGTCGGTGCGCAAAAATAAACTGACTTTGGCATATACAACACAAAGAAATCATATGGACTTCACAGCAAATATATGTATCTCGCTATAGACTAGAATTCTCTTGTCTAAGACAGATCTGTGGTAACCTCTCTAAACCAGTTGATGGTCTGGAATAGCAGGCCACAGAGGAACTCTCTCTCAGGCTTGGACAGGCTCTCTGACTTCTCCACCACATCCATGTCAGTCAAGATCAGAGGGCAGCCTGCAAACAGACACCCACACACACAGACTCCCATTAGAACCGCAAGAACCAGAGCAGATCTCATACACTTCCAGCAGGCCGCGTCGAAACACCATGCGTCTGCTGCCATGTAGCCATACATGATCTACAGTGCCTGAAGTGTTCTCACGTTCAAAAAGTACTTGTACACACAGAAAAAAAGAGGAGTATGAGAAGCACTGCTAAGGCACACAATAGTCGAATTTTGATAAACAGAAGCTGCTCTTTGGTAAAAGGGCTAAATTGGTTATCAAAAAGAAAGGAGGACCAAGGCACTCTTCATATAATTAAATAAAATGCATTTATATGTATGGCATGTTACATTTTAATGTTCAATGGAAACAAAGTTTTTAAAACTTCATTTCCATTGAACATGCCATACGAATAAAGGCATTTGAATTAATTATATGAAGAGTGCCTTGGTCCTCCTTTCTTTTTGAGTACTTGGACATAGTTCAGTAGACTTTTTGACCCAGTGAGAACCCGTTCATGTGTGTCCCTGCACCATCCGGATTCCTCCTCACCCAGTAGGGCATCGATCTCCTCCAGGTCTCCCTGGTGCTGCTGCTCCTCACACAGCCTGAGCAGCCGGAAGAACGGAGACAGGCACAGAGGAGACACTCGCCTACAAAACCACACATAGCAGAGAGAAATACACTGTTAAGATGCTCCACTTCAAAACATTCAATAACTATTGCTTTATCCATACCACATCACGATTCAACTCTGTATGGACATTCTGCATTGTTTTGCATTAGATAATCAAAATTGTAGCCAATGTAGTGTCTGACCTCTGGGTCTTGTTGTTCCCAGTCTGGCTCCACAGCTCCCCCTTGTGTTGGAGGTCATCAGACAGTAGTTGCAGCAGGTTGATAGCAATGCCTCCCTGACTCTCTTCATCATCCAGGTTGTACATCATACAGGCGGGGAAGGGGAAGGACCTAGGACATACAAGGGGAGGAAGAGAAGAAGGTAGGTTATTACTGGGACTTGGACCTGGTTACATGGTCAGGGAAACTGCCTACATAACACACTATTTACAAAATACACATTGATGCGTTTCTTGAAATGTCAAGACATCATATGTACAGTTCTGTAATGACTTGCTGCCAGCCGTATATAGGGGCAGTAGTGGGCAGTAGTGCACCACTCACCCAGTTATATCTGGTCCCAGATCCACCACAAAGTCTTCCTGGAAGTCCTCCAGCACACTCTTCCCTATCCAGGCCTGCGTGAACACACCAGATGCACAGTGGCAGGGTTAATTGCTACCCTTTTAAATATGGCAGTGTCCCAGAGTTGCCATAACATCTACAATAAAAAGGGTCCATTTGGTTTATAAAAAAGGTGAAGTATCGTTGAAAGAGGACCATAAAAGAGCTATAAAGTGTGTCTTGAGGGTTTATGTGAGAGGCAGACAGACCTGCACCAGAGGGTCCAGAGTGCAGGTGAGGACCAGGTTGGCTAGTTCATCATAGTAGAGAGCAGCAGCTTCAGGAGAGCTTTCACTGCACGACCGTACCAGCTCCAGCAGGGCCGTCACCTACACAGATAGGTCAGCACACACTTATGCATATAGAGTAGCACACACCATCCACTTACAGGCATTCTCCCAGCACCAGGAAAGGAAAACTCTTAAGAGTGCATCAGCCCTTCACTCAGACTGTACATAGACAGTGGTCCTGCCTATACCACTCACCTGTCTGTATGTCTCCTTGGGCAATGTGCCACCTTGAGAATCCTCCACTTTGGGCCTAGAGAGAGAAGACTCAGAATTTACAAAATGGATACTGAGGCACAATAAGTCTCCCCACTAAGTGGAAAAAATGAGAGGCATCGTTTCCACCAGGAGCTAACAGGATTGAGTCTGGTAAGTGCAGAGTGGATGTGAGAGGGCAGCAGTTTCTACCTGCTGGCCCCCATGCTGCCCACCACCATGACAGCACCGATGATGCCAATGCGCTTGTACTTGGGCACGGTGCTGGAGAGCTGCTTACGGACCACTATGTGCATGTCATCCTGAGAACAGAGACAGAGGAAGCAGATGTGGATATGTGGCATAATGAATGACACAGGGAGAAAGATACAAGCAATACAGGGAATAATGTACAGATAAAAACATGGCACCACATTACCTACCATCTCTGTGGTGTGGTTGTTTCACAGTACTGTCTTCAGTGTTGCTCCCATAGAAATTAAATAGGCCTATATATCCTTGATTGACCCACAGTGACCCTCACCTGGATGTGTGTGCCCTGCTGCTGCTGTCCGAAGGCCAGGCCACTGAGCAGGTGGAAGAGCCTGCGGATCTGCTGGGGAGTCAGGTTCTCCATGTAGTCCAGGATACCCTTCAGACACACACACACACACACACACCAGGGAGAGGTTAGTAACACCGACCCTGCTGAGGACAACTCTCAGTCAAATACAGAAGATAGATAGATGGCTTGTGATCAGTTGGAAATATGTCATGGGGACAGTTGAATCCTCACTTTGACAAAGACGGCATAGAGGGCCATCTCAGAGGGTTTCTCTGTCACCAGGCCACAAAGCAGCTCCAGAGCCACGTCCACCTCACCACCCACTCCACTGCAAACATGGGTCACCAGGGAGCCCACCACCTCCTAATAGAAAACAGAAATAACCATACTCCTGAACACTCACACAGAGAACAAGAACTGAAAACACTTTGACAATGGAAATGAGTACAAGTGAAGCATATTTTAGCCAGCACACATGCATAAAGACATCATTTCTACACACACGCACAGACCTGCTGGCAGTAGGAGTCAAAGGCAGTGAATGAGAGTCTGTACATGTGTCCACCGAAGGGCACCACACAAGGGTCAGGGGAACGCAGCAGACTCTGGGCCAGGGCCAAGATGGAGGGAAAGTAACCTCTCATCACCTAAACACACACAGCATCAGCACCACATTAACACCTCAGTCACACAGCTCATCTTAACCTCATACTACTTATTTTCTCAAAACGGCTTCCCTTTCCTCAGCCCCAGGTCCATCCCTCAGCTATATACCATAGGACATTCACTCACTGCTCTAGAATGTAGTAAATATGGGTCACTTCAAGAGAGCGCTACTAAATGAATGTCTAAACTTAGTTGTTTTCTTTGCCCCATGTCTTTATGAATCACATACAATTATTAATGGATTCTCTACAATATTAGAGCTTTAAAAACGCCCACATTAGTAGAAATCCACTTTTTCGAGCTGAAAGAGCTTACCCATGATGTTACACAACGATTTAAGTCAATAAATCATTGTTTTAGACAAAGTATGATATATTTGGGCTTGAAGAGACAAATCCGAAATGCCCATTTTGCAAATGCGGTGTCTTTTATTTGATGACAAATTATTTATTTTCAGCCTTATTTTGTTTCAGGCCTGGGTTTTATTTGAATGTTACCAACCACCAGCATGGCATTGTTTATACATCAGAAACAAATGCAATGTTATTCCTCTTTGTGACTGAGATGAGATGAGCCTTGTGTCCACCTGAGCCATGGAGCAAATAAAAATAGGACATTATCATAATCCATTGGATAATGATTCAAATTCCACTTTTTTTATTTTATTATTCTGTATATATATATATATATATATATATATATATATATATATATAGCCTTCGGAAAGTACTCAGACCCATCGACTTTTTCCAAAAATGTTTACATTAAACTTAAACAATTTTCCCTCAATCTACACACAATTATCCACAATGACAAAGCAAAACCAGGTGTTTAGAAATGTTTTCAAATTTATACATACATGACTGAAATGTCACATTTACATAAGCATTCCGACCCTTTACACTTTGTTGAAGCACCTTTGGCAGAGATTATAGTCTCGATTCTTCCTTGGTTTGACACTACAAGCTTGGCACACCTGTATTTGGGGAGTATCTCCCATTCTTCTCTGCAGATTCTCTCAAGCTCTGTCAGGTTGGATGGGGAGCGTCACTGCACAGCTATTTTCTGGTCTTTCCAGAGATGTTCAAGGCTCTGGCTGGGCCACTCAAGGACATTCAGAGACTTGTCGCAAAGTCACTTGTTGTCTTGGCTGTTTGCTTAGGGTTGTTGTCCTGTTGGAAGGTGAACCTTAGTCTCAGTCTGAGCGCTCTGGAGCAGGTTTCCATCAAGTATCTCTCTGTACGTTTCTCCGTTCATCTTTCCCTCGATCCTGTCCCTACCTCTGAAAAACATCCCCACAGCATGATGGTGCCACCACCATGCTTCACCGTAGCGATGGTGCCAGGTTTCCTCCAGACATAACGATTGTCATTCAGGACAAAGAGTTAAATCTTGGTTTCTTCAAACCAGAGAATCATGTTTTTCAATCGTCTGAGAGTCTTTAGGTGCCTTTTACTGAGAAGTGGCTTCGTCTGACCACCCTACCATAATGGCATGATTGACAACCATCCCTGCAGCACTCCACCAGAGTGGTATGTCAGAGTGACCATTAGGTTCTTGGTCACCTCCCTGACCAAGGCCCTTCTCCACTGATTACTCAGTTTGGCCGGGCGGCCGGCTCTAGGAAGAGTCTTGGTGGTTACAAACTTCTTTCATTTAAGAATAATGGAAGCCACTGTGTTCTTGGGAACCTTCAACGCTGTAGACATTTTTTGGTACTCTTCCCCAGATCTGTGCCTCAACACAATCCTGTCTCGGCGCTCAACGGAAATTCCTTCGACCTCATGGCTTTGTTAATGCACTGTCAACTGTGGGACCTTATATAGACAGGTGTGTGCGTTTTCAAATCACGTCCAATCAATTGAGTTTACGACAGGTGGACTCCAATCAAGCTGTAGAAACATCAAGGATGATCAATGGAAACAGGATACACCAGAGCTCAATTTCTAGTCTCAAACCAAAGGGTCTGAATACTTATGTAAATAAGATATGTTTACTTTTAATAAATGTGCAAACATTTCTAAAAACCCGTTTTCACTTTGTCATTATGGGGTATTGTGTGTAAATTAATGAGGAAAAAATGTATTTAATCACATTTTTGAAAAGGCTGAAACATAACAAAATGTGGAAAAGGTCAAGGGGTCTGAACTTCCTGAATACACCATCTCTGACCATTTTATAAATGGTATAATTGCATCACATGATAGCATTTTGCAAACCAGCTCCCCCCAAGACAGACGGTTTTGACTCCACTGCTTTGATCCACTGCTTTGATTGGTGTAGCGTTAGAAACTACAAGTGTCTATCCAGATAATGAAAAAGCATCCGCAAAATAAAACTCAAGGAATTTATAGTTAGATGCAATTTGCAGGGTGCATGACCATGAGCAAAGTCATTCTAGCCTATAAGTACATTTTCCCCTTTGAGAACCATGAGCACGGGCTAACTTGGCTTTGCTGTACCACAGCCGAAGCCTGCCAGCAGCCTAACGTTACCTACTAAAGGTTGCACCGTGTCCATTACAATGTAGAAAAACTCATACCAGCAATCTTTCAAAAGTTAACCATATTCACGGAACTTAATCTTATTCTTTCTAACTATTTATTCGGCAGATTCGCGGCCACAATTTATGAAAGATGCCAAAACTTTGGCGATAACAATAGATGGTGATGGCCTTCCTGTGGCCACAAAGTTGGAAGCATAGAATAGTCTAGAATGTCATTGTATGCTGTTGCATAAAGATTTCCCTTCGCTGGAACTAAGGGGCCTAACCCGACCCATGAAAAACAGCCCCAGACCATTATTCCGTCTCCATCAAACTTTACAGCTGGCACTATGCATTAGGGCAAATAGCGTTCTCCTTGCATCCGCCAAACCAAGATTAGTCCAACAGACTGCAAGATGGTGAAGTTTGAGTCATCATTCCAGAGATTGCGTTTCCACTGCTCCAGAGTCCAATGGCGGCGAGCTTTACACCACTCCAGCCGATGCTTGGCATTGCCCATGGTGATATTTGGCTTGTGTGCGGCTGCTCGGAAGTGGAAATTAATTTCATGAAGCTCCCGAAGAAACAGTGCTTCTGCTGACGTTGCTTCCAGAGGCAGTTTGGAACTCTGTAGTGAGTGCTGCAACTGAGAACAGAAGACTTTTACGCGCAATGAGCATCAGCACTCGGCGGTCCCGTTCTGTGAGCTCGTGTGGCCTACCACTTCGCAGCTGAGCCGCTGTCACTCCTAGACGTTTCCAATTCACAATAACAGCACTTACGGTTGACGAGGGCAGCTCTATCAGGGCACAAATTTGACGAACTGACTTGTTGGAAAGGTGGCATCCTATGACAGTGCAACGTTGAAAGTGACTGAGATCTTCAGAAAGGCCATTCTACTGTCAATGTTGGTCTATGGAGATTGCATGGCGGTGTGCTCGATTTTATAAGCCTGTCAGCGACGGGTATGGCTGAAATAGCCAAATCCACTAATTTGAAGGGGTGTCCACATACACTACCGTTTGGGGGTCACTTAGAAATGTCCTTGTACGTGTGTCAAGTACATTAGTTTCTAGTTTGAGAAACAGACGCCCCACAAGTCCTGAACTGGCAGCTTCATTAAATAGTACCCGCAAAGCACCAGTCTCAATGTCAACAGTGAAGAGGCGACTCCGGGATGCTGGCCTTCTAGGCAGAGTCTCCTCTTCCCTGTTGACGTTGAGACTGGGGTTTTGCGGGTACTATTTAATGAAGCTGCAAGTTGAGGACTTGTGAGCCGTCTGTTCCTCAAACTAGACACTCTAATGTACTTGTCCTCTTGCTCAGTTGTGCACCGGGGCCTACCACTCTCTCTTTCTATTCTGGTTAGAGCCAGTTTGCGCTATTCTGTGAAGGGAGTAGTACACAGCATTGTATGAGATCTTCAGCTTCTTTGCAATTTCTCGCATGGAATAGCCTTCATTGCTCAGAACAAGAATAGGACTGACGAGTTGCAGAAGAAAGTGCTTTGTTTCTGGCCATTTTGAGCCTGTAATTGAACTCACAAACGCTGACGGTCCAGATACTCAACTACTCTAAAGAAGGCCAGTTTTATTGCTTCTTTAAATCAGAACATTAATTTTCAACTGTGCTAACATAATTGCAAAAGGGTTTCCTAATGATCAATTACCTTTAAAAATTATAAACTTGGATTAGCTAGCACAACGTGCCATTGGAACACAGGAGTGATAGTTGCTGATAACGGGCCTCTGTACGCCTATGTAGATAGTCTATATAAAATCACCCGTTTCCAGCTACAATAGTAATTTACAACATTAACAAATGTCAACACTGTATTTCTGATCAATTTTATGTTATTTTAATGGACAAAAAAAAGTGCTTTTCTTAAAAAAAAAAGGACATTTCTAAGTCACCCCAACTTTTCAATGGTAGTGCATATACAGTTGAAGTCGGAAGTTTACATGCACTTAGGTTGGAGTCATAAAACTTGTTTTTCAACCACTTCACAAATGTATTGTTAACAAACTATAGTTTTAGCAAGTCGGTAAGGACATCTACTTTGTGCATGACAAGTCATTTCTCCAACAATTGTTTACAGATTATTTCACTGTATCACAATTCCAGTGGGTCAGAAGTTTATATACACTAAATTGACTGTGCCTTTAAATAGCTTGGAAATTCCTGAAAATTATGTCATGGCTTTAGAAGCTTCTGATACTGACATAATTTGAGTCAATGAGTACCTGTGGATGTATTTCAAGGCCTACCTTCTGTGCCTTTTTGCTTGACATCATGGGAAAATCAATAGAAACCAGCCAAGACCTCAGAAAATAATTGTAGACCTCCACAAGTCTGGTTCATCCTTGGGAGCAATTTCCAAACGCCTGAAGGTACCACATCTGTACAAACAATAGTACGCAAGTATAAACACCATGGGACCACGCAGCAGTCTACCGCTCAGGAAGGAGATGCGTTCTGTCTCCTAGAGATGAACGTACTTTGGCGCAAAAAGTGCAAATCAATCCCAGAACAACAACAAATGACCTTGTGAAGATGCTGGAGGAAACAGGTGCAAAAGTATCTATATCCACAGTAAAACGAGTCCTATATCGACATAACCTGACAGACCGCTCAGCAAGGAAGAAGCCACTGCTCCAAAACCGCCATAAAAAGTCAGACTACGGTTTGCAACTGCACATGGGGACAAAGGTCGTACTGTTTGGAGAAGTGTCCTCTGGTCTGATGAAACAAAAACAGAACTGTTTGGCCATAATGACCATCGTTATGTTTGGAGGAAAAAGGGGGAGGCTTGCAAGCCGAAGACCACCATCCCAACCGTGAAGCACGGGGCTGGCAGCATCATGTTGTGGGGGTGTTTTGCTGCAGGGGGGACTGGTGCACTTTACAAAATAGATGGCATCATGAGAAGGGAAAATTATGTAGATATATTGAAGCATCTCAAGACATCAGTCACGAAGTTAAAGCTTGTTCGCAAATGTGTCTTGCAAATGGATAATGACCCCAAGCATACTTCCAAAGTTGTGGCAAAATGGCTTAAGGACAACAATGTCAAGGTATTAGAGTGGCCATCACAAAGCCCTGACCTCAATCCCATAGAAAATGTGTGAGCAGAACTGAAAAGGCGTGTGTGAGCAAAGAGGCCTACAAACCTGACTCAGTTACACCAGCTCTGTCAGGAGGAATGGGCCAAAATTCACCCAACTTATTGTGGGAAGCTTGTGGAAGGCTACCTGAAATGTTTGACCCAAGTTAAACAATTTAAAGTCAATGTTACCAAATACTAATTGAGTGTATGTAAACTTCTGACCCACTGGGAATGTGATGAAGGAAATAAAAGCTGAAATAAATAATTCTCTACTATTATTCAGGCATTTTACATTATTAGAATAAAGTAGTGATCCTAACAGACCTGAGACAGAGAATTTGTACTCGGGTTAAATTTCAGGAATTGTGAAAAACTGAGTTTAAATGAATTTGGCTAAGGTGCATGTAAACTTCCGACTTCAACTGTAGATCATTAGAATACAAAGCACAAATTGGGCCTAAGAGATAAATCCATTTGGCCCAATTTTTGTTTTGTATTCCACGGATTTCATTTATAGAACAAGCCCACGTCATCACACACAAACCTGCAGCCACTAGCTTGTCAGTTGATGTTCAAAGTTAGCACCGTTCTGCCCTCGGACAGAGTTCTATTTAGCAGCGGCAATAGGGACAAGAATGGGGCTAAGGACAAGCTTCACTTAGAGACAGACAGGACTACTGTAACAGGACCTTCCCACCTGTGCATAGCCCCTGAACGTTTTCTGTAGCAGAGCCTCCTGGATTTGTCCTGCTCTCACTTTGACCTTCAGCACCCTCTCAGCTCCACGCCGGCTGTGGTTGGCATTGGTGGAGTGCAGGATGAACAGCACCAGCAGGTCAATGACCTGACCGACAGACACACAAATACACACGTGCACACAGGATCAACGAGTCATCTGCCAAGTACCAGCCCGTATGAAATTGTAGGAATAGAGAGGAGAATCCGAGAAAGAGGTGTCCGACTTACCTTGTGATCCTCTGCTGTGTCGACATTCTCTATAGCCTGCAGAACAACACAGGGAGAGTCACATGGTGAAATAGTAACTGGCTGTTGATATAACACTTGTAGAGTTTCCTATTCTCCCTACCTTAAGCCAGGCCTCAGAGGTGGTCTTCTGGAAGCGCACTGCAGACTTAATGCAATCCAACACCAAGGCAACACTGTCCTGGCTGCTGCTGGATGCTGAGGTGTTGGAGGACCTGATGGAAAAATGTGACCAGAAACAGCCTTGCCATTTAGAATAACTGTAAATATAAAATTCCACTAAAGGTAGTGCTATGTGGATTCATAACAGTATGCAATGGTGCTCTGCGGAGATTAGGAGGGTATTGGTGTTGGTGCAAAATGTCTCACTCGGTTGTCCCCTTGCTCTTCATGCGGCTCTGAGAAGCCTGCAGCACCGGAGGGAGAACACACAGCTCCAACTCCAGCTTCTTACGCAGGTCACACACCACCTGATACCCCACAGAGAACCCGGCACCACTCAGTGAGACCAATACACATCATCATCACTGCAGATTGTAGTCTGTAATGGAGAAACATTTTGTGTGGTGGTAATATAGAAACTTTGAGGCACTTTTCATTTGTTCTTGTTATTAGAAAGAGAAGTGCAAGACTACATGCAAGGACACCACTGTGTGTAACCTCTGACCTCTAGGGCGTCTGAGGAAGAGATGGAGTGTAGGATGAACTTCACCACCACAGGCAGGTCCTCCAGCTGGACAGCAGACAGGGTGGCAATGACAGACACACGTACCTGACACACAGGACCACAGGCGATTTAGGACAAAATGTACATTATGGGGTGTGCAATATTGTCTGTATTGTTTTAATGTATTGATTTTTGGTACAACTTTGTGGTAAAGGAGCACTTTGTCGATGCAAAACAAATGTGTGTGTAAATAGAAAATTACTGTCTCATCTAAGTTAGGACCATAGTTATTCATAAGACAGCTATTAGTCAACAAGCCACTTGAGGAAATTTCCTTAGGATAACTGTAGGTACATAGGACATCAGTCAACAGCATAACTGTTACACGGACAAATGATGTCAGTGTAATGAGTGAAATTGGCACGCCCTGACCATAGAGAGCCATTGTTTCTCTATGGTGAAGTGGGTCAGGGCATGACTGGGGGTGATCTAGTTTGTTTATTTCTATGTGGTGTTCTAGTTTGTTTTCTATGTTGGTGATTTGTATGATTCCCAATTTGGGGCAGCTTGTAATCATTGTCTCTAATTAGTAGCTGTTTTTCCCACTTGTGTTTATGGGATATTGTGTTTTGAGTTAGTGCACGTAGAAACTCTGTAGTCACGGTTCGTTGTTAGTTTATTGTTTATTTGTTTTTCTTTTGCTTAGTTTCACTTCCTAATAAATAATGTGGAACTCAGCAGCCGCTGCGCCTTGGTCCGACATTTATTCTAACGAACGTAACAGAAATACACCTTTGCATAAATAAGCCCTGAGCTGTGAACACATCATGAATAATTGAACAGATCCAACACAGTGTAATTCTACTCTTATTGACTCCCCAATGAGAGCTTTAGCCAGAAACAACAATAAATGGACTATAGACTATGAGTGTGTTTGTGTGTGTGTGTGTGTGTGTGTAGGGCTACCTCAGCCAACAGAGTAGAGCTCAGATTCAAGCTTGAGAAGGCATCCAGGATTGGCACAGTCAGCTGAGTGTTTTCCTGGAGTAAGGCGCTAAAGAGGAAAGGAGAGAAAGAATGGGGGTAGATACAGCAGATGTTCACATCACTGGGACTATCTTATCATGACATCACATATTACCACACAAGACTGCCTCTAACAGGGCTCCACCCACTTTAGCTCCCTGGCAATGTCACTGTGCTGGGAGTCCTCCAGGATCTCTGGCAGACTGGTGATGATGTCACACTGTATCTCAACCGACGCCACAGAAACCAGCTGCATCAGCTTACCTGCTAACTCCTATAGCGACAGGGTACAATTAGGTCAGAAGGAAGTCGGTCAAGTCCTGCTACTTAGTGGGAATATACAGGTGGAATAAGTGTAGACAATAGGTTAGATCTGCTGTCATAGTAATATGAGTACCTTGCTGTCTATGATTCTGTCCAACCACTTGAGCTGGTTGACAATAACACGAGGGATATTGAGACCATCCTCTCCGGCACTACAGGGAATAGAAAGGCAAATGTAAAGGGTAATTTGGTTAGAGTACAAGAAAATCTATATAGTCACCTTGTATGTGTAAGGCTACAAACAAAATGGTTGTTTTTTTTAAAGCACTTACCCATCAAACATGAACTCGGGAAGCTTCTCAAACAAAGTGTTGATTACCAAAACCTAGAACAAAAAGAAAAGAACATGTGGGTTTCAAAGTTCATACCAAGGAAAGACCTCACAGTTCAGACACTACTCAGGCCAGTGTGTTTTTGCATAGAGAGAGGCTGTCATACCTGCAGCATCTCGATCCCCAGCAGCATGCGCAGCAGACTCTCCTGAAATGAGCTGACAGAGCTGGACCACAGACAGGACACAAAGTGACACAATCATAACGACATTTATGTTTCCATTAAACAATTACAAAATGTTATACTGACACTAAGCAAAGGTTTAGAATTTGATGGCCCCCACAGAGAGCCAGGTACCATGGTATCCTTAGGGCTGTGTGGGATTACCTTGAGTCCCCATCGGCCAGGCGTGGTACACAGGGGAGGAGGCAGTTCCTGAACCTCTCAGGATCCTCAATGTGAGACTCCAGTCCTGTGATGAACTCCTGCACAATCTGTTGGCCTTCAAGGTTAGAAAATCAGGCACGCTTTATAGCCTTTACAATTTTTATTGTGGACTGTCCACTCTCGTCTCTAACATTAAGATTCAAAAATTCCAAACAGTCCCTACAAGTCAGATTTCTGAATAAACTTCATTTGGACATACTACCTCTTGTCCTCTGATTTCATCCTTCTCCCAGTGAAAATAGGAGTCAAAATACCCACAGGAAAGTATTATTAAACCAACTTCAAAATGCAGGTCTCAGTTTGTGGTTATCACAGTCTGTTTGCTCATCATCTAAGGCACATGCACAAAACGGAAGTACAAGCACACGATGCATGCCAACTAACCGAAGTCTTGCAGGTGTTTACATGGTTTTGAGCACGTACCAGGTGATCGAAATCCCAACGACAGTAACAGTGTTTTGAAAAGTTGGGTTAGTAATAGTTTCTTGTGGATATTTCTTCTCCATTTTCTACCCGAATAAGGACCAACCACACAAACAACCAATAGAGTACGTTCAAATGAAATGTTATTCAACATCCTGGATCGTCAAGCTCATGAAGGGACATGTTCCAAACAAAAGTATGGCATTAAACTCACTGTGTAACCATGGTGGTATCACAGCCTGATTTATTAGGCAACACGTTTTACAGAATGTACAATACCAAAGAGTATTTGAAACATTATACTCACACTGGGGTATCTAGGACTCTTTTTCAGACGTTGCTGCAGTCTCTTTTGGAAAACCACTTGGTCCACAGCTTACAAATCAATACAACTATGCATTATCCAACAATTGCCAGTTTAAAACAATAGTCAGTCAATATGTTGATGATGTTGGTGTGTGTCTTGCTTACCAATCTCATTGGATGTACTGCCCTGTCTCAAGATAACACCAGCCTCGTGCAGAAATTGGCCAAAGACTGAGTCAATACTGGTGTCCTCCTGAGCAGTGGTCTTGGACTGATGGCCAGTGGTCCTACTCTTCTTGGACTCTGAATGAAGGAGGGGAAAGAGCACGAATGAACTGACAGACAGTACATGTAGCGAGCTAGTTTGTGCATTGTACTCATGACATGAGACAGGTCAAAAACAAACACAGTCTGGTGGTTTGGTTTGTTTGGGAGCCTTACTTGACACATCTGGTGGTGCAGCACTTTCACTTTTGTCCACAGAGGAGCGTCTCTTCTTTCGCATCATCCTCTGTAAAATGTTACCACAGATAGAACAATGAGAAATATATTTCACCCGATGCATACATGTGAAGCATCTGCTTGGCGTTTCCCGAAGCCCACTGGCTGTGGAAGAAGTAACGAATGTTTCAATACCGTATTCTGTTCCCAAAACTAGAATTTGATATGAACAGAGTGGACTACGTTTTTTAGACTTTACCCTTTTTAAATTGCGTTGTTTAGGAGAGAAAACGTGAATTTAGTTAATGCGCACATCACATTGGAGGTGTTGCCAAATGGTAATATGCAGATGTATGCTAGAACGAGCCAATAGGATCTTGCTAGCTCGTTGTTGGCTCTGCCCACCTCCTTGTTTGTTATGCCCACTATGACTCATTTGTTCCCATTGGAAACGAAAGGTTGAGGTCTATCATGGCATTGTATGCATGTAAGAAAACTGTGGCAAGACATCAGTAGGTTTATAATTGAACACATTTATGAAGATTTTACACTATTGTGGAGAGATGTACTGTTTGGATTCTTTACATACAATAGAAATAAGCGGAATCATTTTTATGTAATTTCATTATTCTTTTGGCCAAATTTCATATACACAAAAGTAAATTTACAAAGAGAAAACCACATTTTCGTACCCTACAAAAATAAATTTAACTGTATTTTAAGACGGTTAAATGCTCTACTAACAAAAAAGCTGTTAGAATTGTAAGTATATGCATGTCCCTTAAGGTCCTTGTGTAATTGTAATGTGATATTGTACCCCCTAACTCGATTGTCTATTGTTTGTAATATATGTATGCTTGTGTTCCCTCGTGTGCTTTATGTATTGATTTTTTTTGTTTGTTTAATAATAATAATAAAAATAATAAAAAAAAGGTTGAGGTCTATCTTGGTTTAGTTCTTTTTTGTAATCGTTGACGTTACTGTATCAGACAGGGCGGGTTCACGTCAAAGGGCGTGTAAGCTTGCTAAATGTACCTGTTCAGACACAGGCTAAAAGCCACTTGATGATGACATGACGCTGAAATTCATGGTTAGCAGGCCATTTTACAGCCTGCAATGTTACTGGCGCAAGTTGCCCTCGAGGGCTTCCCGAGCGGCGCTACGGTCTGAGGCCCTGCATCTCAGTGTTAATTAAGAGGAGTCACTAAAGACTCTGGTTCGATTCCAAGGTGTGTCACAACGCACAATTTGCAATGTGTCGTCCGGGTAGACCTTCATTGTCAATTAGAATGTGTTCTTAACTGACTTGCCTAGTTAAAAATGTTCAATAAAAATAAGTAGCTAACATTGTTAGGTTGAGAAATTGGCTAGGTGACTACTGCTACTTACGTTAACTGTTTAACTTGAAATATTGTTCGAGTGGATTGTCACGGAAGCGTGGCCTACATCAAGTACTTTATTTTACTCACTTAGCTAGGAAGAATAGCAAAGAATGAAACTTACTGTACGAACTGGTGAACGAAACTGTTGTCAAAGTACAGGACAGATTCCCGCGCGTGTTTTGCATTGAGGGATCTTCTAGAAAGTCTAGACAGTGGCGATAGCAAAATCTGTGAAACACATGGCTGGGACTGGATTTAGACACCCAGGAGGTGTCATTATTTGTATTGTCTTAAATGATTCATGAACATTGTTATTTGTTCTGGATAAGACATGCTTATGCCATTTTAATTATACAACATTATCCCCCCAAAATGTAGACTTTCCCTAAAATGTTCAGGAAGTACCTCCCATTTCCCTGTTGAGTACCCTGGGCGGTACTGATTCATTACGCCGATTCTGTTGCAAAACGTTTCTAAAACAGAAGCAAACTGAACGAAACGAGGAGGAACCTACCTAAATTTGTCCAATAGAAACTCTCGTTTTCGTTGCAAAACGCAACTGTTTGGACTAATGAGCACACCCGTTGTATAAAAGGTCCAGCAACATTCCTGTTTAGCAGACAGAAAAGCGTGATTGATGTCTATCAGCAACATGTCTGGAAGTGAGTTCTACAACATGACCGCAAAGCTTATTTCAGGAGATTTTTTTAAATTCTCGTCACTTGGCGGTAAAGTGGTGCTGATCGAGAATGTGGCGTCTCTCTGAGGTACTACCACCAGGGATTACACCCAGCTGAACGAGCTCCATGAACGGTACGCCGACAAGGGTCTCGTGATTCTGGGGGTTCCCTGCAATCAATTTGGACATCAGGTAAATCCTGGGGGGATGGATTTCTCAACACTTAATTAATATAGGGTAATGTAACTTTCTTGATCATAGCTCATCATCAATGCAAACGTGGCAGGTGCAGACCAGACTGCTCTGACCGGTTGGTAGTTTGAGTGTGGTGGGCAGGTGGAGCACAAATGAATCTGTTCTTGCTGTGGTTCAATAAACCTGTGAGTGACCTGGTACTATTTGGACATTGTCCCACGCCAGGTTCTATAGTCCTCAATCCAAAAATGAAGGGGAAAGAACATGTGGGGTTCTTTGGTTTATTGAGGGTTCTGGTTATGACTGGACAAGGGACTCATTTTGATAGACCACTTGAGGTCAAACATCGAACTTTGCCTGTACATATTACATTCTTCCCACAATCTACTCCTGCAGGAGAACTGCAATAACGAAGAGATTCTGATGTCCTTGAAGTATGTCCGACCGGGAAATGGCTTTGAGCCCAACTTCCAGCTCCTTGAGAAAGTGGATGTGAACGGGAAGCACGCCCACCCCCTGTTTGTGTACCTCAAGGAGAAGCTGCAGTTCCCAAGCGACGATCCCACGGCCTTAATGAACGACCCTAAATGCATCATCTGGAGTCCCGTTGGCAGGAATGACATCGCCTGGAACTTTGAGAAGTTTCTCATTGGGCCAGACGGAGAGCCATTCAAACGCTACAGCAGGAGATTCCCGACCATCGACATTGAGAGTGACATCAAGAAGCTTCTCAACACGGCAAACTAACCCGTCCCAGTGTTGGTCACACAGAGGCAATGGGGAGGAGTAGAAACCATGCCAATGTGGGTGTGATATGCATTTCAAAGTATAAAGTATTGATGCCTTGCATGTATGGGCACACCTTGGAAAATGTCCTTGGCTGTAACTCAAAAGGCAACAGTTGGAATTTCAACAGCTTACTGTTCAATAAATACTTCCTCCTCTTTACAAGCTCTGTGTGACCACAGCACCCATTATAATTTTTAAATCATGTACCGTGCTCTCCTGTGCAAAATGCGACTGTGTTCTGAACTTTTATTAAATGAAGCCATCCTTTGAAACCATGCCTTTTGTGAGGGGGATATCTGATGAAATATAAAAGTCTTAACATAACAGTTGCATTGGGCCCATGTAAAGCATGACTGTCTTAATGTAACAAGTTGACCAAATAAATGTTTTTACCAAGAATCTTTGTATTCTTGTCAGTCTTCATAGTATTTTACAGGAGTTTGGTGTGCGTAATGCTTAGGTCCAATGTGAAAGTTTGGCAACAATATGGTGTAGGGTGAGGTTTCCTTTAGATGATAATCTCGGGTCAGTTTTGTATTTCTCACACTAATAGTTAAGTTGAGCATGGGGAAGATGATTCTAGATTTGAACACCAGAGCCAAACATGCTGAAAGAGGGATTTTTCAGAATAGTGAAAGTAGCCAAAACAAGAAGTGCAAGTCATTCTGACCAGCAAAATCAGGTTCTACAGTGAATAACTTCCATCTGAATTGAGACTGGACTTGTAAGTGTTTCACTAAATCCTAGCTGTATTACTTCATCTGTTCTCCTCTCTGGAAAACAGGCTACCAGTGTGACTGTGAGAACTGGCAGTAAATGTAGAATTGTTTGAGCAATTTAACACCATTTTGAGCAGCTTTATTCTGAAATGTATACTGATTATTCTGGGGGAAGGGGTTAATGGTCTAAAGAGGATATAGCCTAATATTTGCTTACACACTTAGAATGCCATTTTAGTAATTTCATTCTCAACTACTCAAGGAAGTTATTCTGTAAAAAAAAGGAAATTAATGCAATTTCAGGTTAATTCCCTAAAGACGTGGCTTAAGGATATTGTGGGCACTTATGTAATAAACTAGTCATTAAGGCAATGTCTGCAATACCTCTTATTTTCTGGAAAGCAACTAGTCCAAACAATATATCCTTTTTGGCTGCCAGTCTTTATTGTATTTCCAATCCAAATAATTCTCAATTAAAAACAAATATTGCAACAGTTACGTCCCTATTTTTGAAATAGTGATTATTTACATCTATTCAAGATATTGACGCTCAAATTGCTCATGAGGATTGTAAAGAAAAGCAACTAATCCAATCTGTTTTGGACAGCTGGATGCCTTTTTCACTTGCTATAGAATATTACAGATATGGTGTAAAGCTTTTCTATTCATTGACATAAATATGGTTATATTAATCATGTAATCATCTCAGGAGGGCATAATCAGAGGGACCAACCAGCAAACAGATCATTTGCAGTCCTATAAGACATTTACATGCTTTTGTGCCACATGGAAAAAGCACAGGACAAATGCCAGAGCTAGAATTTATCTTAGGGGAAATCCATCCATGAAGTAGTTACTGGTATCTTGTATCAACCTTTACAAGACACTTAGCAACACAGTGAAATTCAACAGAAGGGTGCTGAATCTGGAGAAGGTATCAGAGGCACTGGTTCCTGACATGTATTGTGTTGCCGTCACCAGCCCCCCACAAGCCGAGCAGCTGTTACTGAAGACTTCTAGTATTTAATGGGACACATGTCTCAGTGAAGAATATAGAGCTACGTAGCTAGCAACAGTCCGACAGCATACAAGCAGATCGATTTATAGGAGTCCTTTTTCCATCCATTGACGAGCAAGATGTCATGTCATAATTAGATATTTTATTTAACAGCTGATTGGTTGTCTGAGAGTCCATTGTGGGAGAACATGGCTGCAGGCAAACTGGGGAAGCCTTTAAGTTATTGCCGTCCAAATTCTATTTGACAATGGATTGGAGACTTATCATGAACTTATCATGAACAGCAATAATTTCAAGTCTTTTCATACATGTTAGATTTCAATGCGGGACTGTAATACCACAGGACAGGTAGTCTAAGGACAAGCCATAGCTGGCAGTCGGAGGGTCCATTCAGTAAGCAATCAAATATGCTTGGAAGTACAGCCATATTATCTGGAAATGTATGAGTGGTCAGGGCCTTGCCACGTGTCATTCATAGATGTATTATTCCAGATGCAACTGAAGGAAACCTTAGTGCTTCCTTTTTGAAAACAGGTTGCAGGATTAAAAAGGCCGCTGTTTCGTTTGCGTAACGAGGGGGTGTGCAGCACATCTTTAGCAGGATGAGACGTATCTCATAGAGCACGGGGAAGGGGGGGTATGAGCGAGACAGCATTAGCATGCCTGGCTTCATAAAGAGCAGGCGCTAAGGTCTGACTGAAGTCACGTCTCTGAAAATGAAGCCTCTGCCACAGCATACATCAAGGCACAGTAAACAGGACCTTAAGGGAACACCATATACTGTGGAAATGACCTGCAGGCCAACCCAGAGGCAGACTAGAATGAAGGGGCCTGTGTGTGTTTCTGTAGCAGATGGAACACCTCCAATGTGCCTTTCTGACTGGATCCATTCTTCACAGGAGGCAGAAGGTCACAGGATCCATCAGTGTCATGTGTTGAATTCTGTGTACATCTCAATGTTAAATACAAATTTGCATAAATTCACCCCTGCCCTGGAGGGTTATCATCACATACACAAATCAGAGACAACTCAAGGGCATGTTTCCCCTTTCCCCCCCCATGTCTGTCAATGCAGTTGGTACATTTCTTTAGAATGTACAACTTGGAACGCTTTGGTAGAAACAAGATGTGGATTTGTTTTTTTATTTATTTTTTTACTTTTCTAGTGGGTAAACAGAAAAGTTTGCGTTAATAATACTTATGCATTTTAGTGCACTTCTAACATTCTGTTCGTCCAGTGAGAATTCTAAGCCTTTTTATATTCCTCTTTATTTATTTAAACTAATCAACTTGATTTCACACATCAGCAGGCCACCGGCTCCAGGGAGGAAGTCTCTCGGGTCAAGCATCTAACAAGGCTTTTGGCTCTTGGTGACGACGTATGAGCAAAACAAAAAAAACAAAAGGGGTGCTGGGTTGGGGGGAGTTAATAATATTGACTCAGATGTCTTATGTCACTGAAGTAGCTTGGTGTGTGCATCAACAAAGTGTGTTTTTTCTTCTTCTTCAGTGCGTGTCCTTGAGCATCAGCGCTGCTCAGTTGGTATCCATGTGATCGTCGGCGGCCGTGGCGCCACCTAGAGGAGAAGAGGGCGGAGGCTTGGCGGGGACGTCACCCGCATCTCTGCGTTGGTAAAATAGCACGTAGGCTGCTTTTGTCTGTGGAAGGGATAGGGGATAGTTACACCACAGCAACACTGACACTCAACACCAAAGGACATGAAGTCAACGGAGAGCCATCATCACTGCTGACATTGGACACATAGAACAAATAGTTTTACAGGTAATAACAAGTCCCACATCAGAAATGTTTATAACCAACATTTCAAAAAACAACAAGGGCTATTCAGACCACTTGACTTTTTCACATTTTGTTTCAGCCTACTTCTAAAACCATCAATCTAAATCAATATCAGATAATGAAAGCAAAAACAGGTAAAAATTAAAAATGTAAAAATAATAATATATATAATTTACACACACATATATATATTATATTTACATAAGTATTCAGACCCTTTATTATAGCCGAGTCTTCTTGGGTATGACGCTACAATCTTGGCACACCTGTATTTGGGGACTTTCTCCCATTCTTCCCTGCAGATCCTCTCAAGCTCTGTCAGGTTGGATGGGGAGCGTCACTGCACAGCTATTTTCAGGTCTCTCCAGAGATGTTTGACCGGGTTCAAGTCCGGGCTCTGGCTGGGCCACTCAAAGACAGACTTGTCTCAAAGCCACTCCTGCGTTGCTTTGGCTGTGTGCTTAGGGTCGTTGGTCTGGTGGAAGGTGAACCTCCGTCCCAGTCTGAGGCCCTGAGCGCTCTAGAGTAGGTTTCCATCAAGGATCTTTCTGTACTTTGCTCCGTTCGTCTTTCCCTTGATCCTGACTAGTCTCCCAGTCTCTGCCGCTGAAAAACATCCCCACTGCATGATGCTGCCACCATGCTTCACCATAGGGATGGTGCCAGGTTTCCTCCAGACGTTAACGCTTGGCTTTCAGGCCAAAGAGTTCAATCTTGGTATCATCAGAACAGAGTATCTTCCCCAGATCTGTGCCTCCACACAATCCTGTCTCGGAGTTCTATGCACAATTCCTTCGACCTCATGGCTTGATTTTTGCTCTGACATGCACTGTCAACTGTGGGTGTGTGCCTTCCCAAATCATGTCCAATCAATTGAATTTACCACAGGTGGATTCCAATCAAGTTGTACAAACATCAAGGATGATCAATGGAAACAGGATGCACCCAAGCTCAATTACAAGTCTCATAGCAAAGGGTCTGAATACTTATGTAAATAAGGTATTGAGCTGACAAGGCAAACATCGGTCATTCTGCCCCTGAGCAAGGTAGTTCCCTGGGGGCCAATGACGTAGATGTCAATAAAGGCAGCCCCCCCTCTCTGATTTAAAGGGGTTGGGTTAAATGCAGAAGACACATTTCAGTTGTACAACTGACTAGGTATCCCCCTATATTTCTGTTTAATTTTTAAAACATTTGCAAACATTTCTTAACCTGTTTTCACTTTGTCACTATGGGGTATTGTGTGTAGACTGATGAGGATTAGTATTGATTGAATCCATTTCAGAATAAGGCTGTAACGTTACCATGTGGAAAAAGTCTAGGGGTCTGAATACTTTCCGAATGCACTGTATACAGTTACACATGAACGGAAGGTTTGAAGCGGTTCACTCACCACAATCTGATCCTCAGAGGCAGCCGATACACTACTGTCATCAAAGTAATGCCACTTCCCATCAGCTTTGTTCTTGCCATAAGCTGTGTCTGAAGGTACAAGATATTGGAGGAACATTAGAAAACTACATCATGGTCAGGGAGGTCTAAAGTTGAGCTGGGATGAATAGCTGATGAACTAGTTAACACTAGCAGGCCTGGTTAGTCACCACCAAACAAGAGCTTGGCCAAAATACATGAAAAGGTTTGAGGAAATAGAAATTGATCAAGTTCACACTTCATGCCATGTAAGTGGGAACCAACAGTCAAAACACCACTGACTGTTTTGCCAACTGAAATTTGACCTGCTTCAGGTTACCAGGTACTAAAACAAATAGTTTTACCAGCAGATAGTATTATGCAGATAGCATGGCTGGACCTTGCCATTCTGCCACCATGAGCAAGACTAAGACTTATCAAGGCCTTTATTTATCAGAAATTCCTTTAAGACAATACGGACACCCTGGTGTAAGTTATTATCTAGGTCTGAGAGTCTGCATTAAGGATAGACCTGGGTGTTACTGGCAGAAGCAACCATTACTCACAGTGGCCTCCTCCCATTCCTCCATAGTGGTTGGAGACAGCAATTAGGTCATAAACATAGGGTCCGGCCTTTGGGTCACACACAAACTCAGACATGTTCAGGTCCCTGTGTGGAGAGAGAAGACGTCATTAGCAAAACCTACTACTACACATTACATACACACAAACACAGGGCTGTACAGAAAACCATGTTAATTTTTATCAAGTGTGATTCATCAACAGACTGGCTTTCTTGATGTCTATAGTATTCTTTCTGGTATGCAATCTGGTTTCCGCTCAGGTTATGGATGTGTCACTGCAACCTTAAAGATCCTCAATGATGTCACCATTGCCCTTGATTCTCTCATCCATTTATATGCAGATGATAGTCTCATACTCAGCTGGCCCCTCCCTGGATGTTGTATTAAATGCTCTACAACAAAGCTTTCTTAGTGTCCAACAAGCTTTCTCTACCCTTAATCTTGTTCTGAACACCTCCAAAACAAAGGTCATGTGGTTTGGTAAGAAGAATGCCTCTCTCCCCACAGGTGTGTTTACTACCTCTGAGGGGTTTAGAGTACTTGGGAGTATGGCTAGACAGTACACAGTCTTTCTCTCAGCACATATCAAAGCTGCAGACTAAAGTTAAATCTAGACTTGGTTTCCTCTATCGTAATCGCTCCTCATTCACACCAGCT
Source organism: Oncorhynchus keta (assembly GCF_023373465.1). Lineage (NCBI taxonomy): Eukaryota > Metazoa > Chordata > Actinopteri > Salmoniformes > Salmonidae > Oncorhynchus > Oncorhynchus keta. The sequence continues at coordinate 36,015,062 of NC_068430.1, read as the reverse complement.
GCCAAACTAACCCTGATTAAGATGACCATCCTACCCATGGTAGATTACGGAGACATCATTTATAGATCGGCAGGTAGGGGTGCTCTCGAGGGGCTAGATTTTCCTCACCAGTCGGCCAATGCTCCTTATAGGACACATCACTACACTCTTCTCCTCTGTAAACTGGTCATCTCTCTATACCTGTCACAAGACCCACTGGTTGATGCTTATTTATAAAACCCTCTTATGGCTCACTCCCTCCTATCTGAGATATCTACTGCAGCCCTCATCCTCCACATACAACACCCGTTCTGCCAGTCACATTCTGTTAAAGGTTCCCAAAGCACACACATCCCTGAGTCGCTCCTCCTTTCAGTTTGCTGCAGCTAACAACTGGAACAAGCTGCAAAAAACACTCAAACTGGACAGTTTTATCTCAATCTCTTCATTCAAAGACTCAATCATGGACACGCTTACTTACAGTTGTGGATGCTTGTATTGATGTCTCGACATGTGTTGCTACCATTTTTGTTATTGTGTTGCCATCTTCTTAGGTCTCTATGTAGTGTTGTGTGTATTGTCCTACATTTATATACATTATTATTATTAAAAAATAATAATAATCCCAGCCCCCGTCCCCGCAGGAGGTCTTTTGTCTTTTGGTAGGCCGTCATTGTAAATAAGAATTTGTTCTTAACTGACCTGCCTAGTTAAATAAAATTAAAGTTTATACTGAACATGTCATCAACACTGAACCCAGTGTGGAGGATGGTAGTCAGCTAGCGCTTCAGCTGATACACTGGTGCGAGAGGTGAGGTACAATAGATGGCTTTGTCGGTCTCAACCATCCTCAGTAAGCATGAGTCAGGTTCTTGGAAGCTGCAGGGCTTGTCTAGGTCAGTTACATTTAATTCCTGGCTTCCTGGTTCCTGCTGGATAATGTGACTCAGTAGAGATCAGAGTACACAGCACAGGGAGGCTCACTGGCATTCAGCCAGACAACCCCCACACAGGTAGCTTTTATATAACATTATTTCAAATGGCTTCTTGTCCCAACCTGGAGAATAACCTGAGTATTCTGCTAATGGAAAATACATTCAAATGACCCTGGTTTAGTTTAAAGAGCCTTTTGTGATGGTTAAATTCCTCGTGTAGTTGTTACCCAATGTAACTATACCACAGATGCTATTTTTGTCTGTTGGAGCTTGACGTCAGTTTCTCTGACAGTTGAGACTACTCAAATGTGACCACGACTTCCTCAAATGGACAAAGGCCTTGTGTATTGTACGTGTGTGTGTGTACACACACAGGGTTGGGGAGAAGTAAGGAATACCAACCAACAAAAAAAAGAAGAGAAAAAAAAGGGTAACTCATTTGTTACGTTACCAGCAAAAATAATGTAATCAGATTAGATACTTTTGAAAAACTAGATTACTTCCAAGGATTACTTTTAAATTCAGAAAGGATGTTTGCACATTTTTTGTAATTTCTCGGTTTCTCAAAGACATTGAAATCAGCATTGAAAATAGGCACAAGTTTAAGTTTGTTCCACCTGAGCGAGAAAAGAGCAGGAATAGGCTTTGGTATGTTATAGTCCAAGCTATGTCCAATTGTGCAACTGCTGTCAATATCCAAAGATTATCCAACTTGAATAAACGCTTGGAGGTAAGGACGACAGCAGTGTAGTCTACAGCGATACGGACCACTTATTATTGATATCTACATAGCGCATTGATGTGAGTCACACTACTGCTCTCTCATTTAGATATTTGCGCCTTACGGATTGTGGTTGTTGTGGATGGCTGTTCACAAATCTAAATGTGTATTTGACCCCAATAATGGTTGAATTCAAGAAAATTAAGCTGCCTATCAATCACTGGTTTTTGAAACTAGTTAACAGCCAGTGAAAGATGCGCTCTTGCAACAGCTGCACAGTGCAGATCCCAGTCTATGGAATAAAAGTGGGGCTAATATTGCTCAATCTAATTAATGCTGATTAAATAATAAATCCATAGGCCTAATGGACACATGCTCAAACACACACTTTTGATAGACTTAAAGGGGCAATCTGTAGTTGCTACATCCATTTATGGACATATATAATATATAAAGATAATATTCTGATTGAAATGATATGTAGTAGAAAGCGATGGGTTAAAAGAAGCCTACATATCCAATATTTTATGTAAAATTTAACATGCATATGGTCAGCTATGTAAACTTTAACATTACAGGATAAATAAATAGATATCGTTCAATTAATAACATACATTTTAGTTTTCTAATGCCTTTTAAGGAGAAAGTAATCTAAAAGTAACTGAATGTAAATCAGATTATGATACTGAGTTTGGGTAATCCCAAAAATGACATTACTGATAACAATTCTGGACAAGTAACTAGTAACTAGCATTTAAAAGTGACTTTCCTTAACCTGGTCATTCACACACTAGATTCATTTCAGGGGGTGCTGTTTGGATGGCAACACGTCTCCATCTTGGCACTCTCCCTCAAATTGTAAAAGAAAATATATATATTTTGGAAGCTATAGAAATGCATTTATTAATGTCCACATTTGTTTTTGCCACTGACTATTAGACACATTAATGCATATGTTTTACTTATACTATGTGAGCTAAACAAAATAAAATAAAATAAATCTTAAATCCATGTAATTTTGTCGTTGAAACATTTAATTGAAATACTGTAGAATTCCATTTATTCTTATGGAGGACTGCTTCTTCTATGCCTCATTGGCCAACACAGCAAACCAGGGTTTCTATAAATCTAGCAAACCAGCACCCTCTAGTGTAAAGCTGTCAATTCCTTGGGTCCATAAAAGTTGACGACAAAACAAAAGGATGCTTTCATTGTTTGACCTCTCAATGTACAAAGAATAAAGAGTATAGACAATGTCCATCTCAATGTGAATCATTGTTGATAAAATAAATACAAAAAGGACCCATGTCAGTTAGAACTTTTCCACCTCTTGGCATAGTGCGGTCTGTACCTGACAGGGAAGTCCACCACCGTGTCCAGCTTGTCCCTCCAGCAGCGATTGTAGGAAAAACGCTTCAGGTGGACCACCAGGATGCGAGGCAAAGACCACAAGTCAAACTTCTTTGTGGCCTGTTGGTGCTTCTTACAGGTGGGGCAATACCTATGTGAACAAGTGAAGAATCATTGATTTCAGTAGAACATAAAAACAGCATTCAAATTCACCACAGAACGTAGTGGTTTCAACAGCGTAGGGACTAGTGTATCTTGTTGAGCCTGTAAGACAGTGCTGTAGTGATGGTGGGTCTCACCATGGGTCGTGCTCTCCTAGTGTCTCCATGGTAGTGAAGAGCTCAATGCATTCCCTCAGAGCCACCGTGGCCTTCTTCTTCGGGGCCTGGAGCATGCTCTCATGCTTCTCATATGCCTACAGTACAGAGGATACAGGACTGAGTCACAGGCATACACACCGTATAGACATAGCCAGGTACACATGCCATGAAATAATTAAAATGGTGGGCTTTTTTTTTTTTTCAGGTAACAATGTAAAATGCCAAAGCCTGCCACCTTACCCTCCAACGGAGACGTTTCTTTATTAGTGCCTAAATGTTATTTTATCTACTGTACAGTTTTGTTTATGCATATATGTGTATAGATGAATGTACACTGAACATATAAAATGTAACAATTTAAAAGATTTTACTGTTTACAGTTCACATAAGGAAATCAGTCAATTGAAATACATCCATTGGGCCCTAATCTTTCGATTTCACACGACTGGGAATACAGACATGCATCTGTTGGTCCGATAGCTTAAAAAAACAAAAAATATATAATAATAATAATAATGGCGTGGATCATAAAACAAGTCAGTATCTGGTGTGACCAACAGTGCAACATCTCCTTTGCATAGAGTTGATCAGGCTGTTGATAGTGGCCTGAGTAATGTTCTCCCACTCCTTTTCAATTGCTTGGATTAGTTGCTGGATATTGGTAGGAACCGGAACATGTTTTTTATTTAACCACACAAGTCAGTTAATAAATTCTTATTTACAATGACGGTCTACCAAAAATGTCTCCTGTGGGTACGGGGGCTGGGATTCAAAATAAAAATATAGGACAAAGCACACATCGTGTCAAGAGAGAGAACACTACATAAAGAGAGGCCTGAGACAACCTAGCAAGGCAGCAACACATGGTACAAACATTATTGGGAACATACAACAGCAAAGGGCAAGAAGGTAGAGAAGGTTTTCATACACGTCAATCCAGAGCATCCCAAACATGCTCAATGGGTGACATGTCTGTGTATGCAGGCCGCTTCCAGGAATTGTGTACAGATCCTTGCGACATGGGGCTGTGAATGATCATGTTGAAACATGAGGTGATGGTGGCGGATGAACACTACAACAATGGGCCATTGATAAAATGCAATTGTGCTCGTTGTCTGTAGCTAATGCCCATCTATACCATAGGCCACTACCACAAAGAGTACACTTCTCCAGCATGCCAGTGGCAATCGAAGGTGAGCATTTTCCCACTGAAGTCGGTTACAACTCCAAATTGCAGTCATGTCAAGACCCAGGTGAGGACGACAAGCACGTAGATGAGCTTCCCTGAAACAGTTTGACAGAAGTTCTTTGGTTGTGCAAACCCAGTTAAATCAGCTGTCCGAGTGGATGGTCCCAGACAAACCCACAGGTGAAGAAGCCGGATGTGGAGGTCCAAGGCTGGTGTGGTTACACATGGTCTAGGGTTGAGGCCAGTTGGACGTACTGCCAAATTCCCTAAATTGACGTTGGAGTTGGCTTAAGGTATAGAAATTAACATTCCATTCTCTGGCAACAGCTCTGGTGAACATTCCTGCAGTCAGCATGCCAAGTGCACGCTCCCTCAAAATTGAGACATCCGTTTCATTGTGTTGTAGGACAAAACAGCGCATTTTAGAGTGTCCTTTTATTGTCCCCAGCACAAGGTGCACCATTGTAATGATCATGCTGTTTAATCAGCTTCTTGATATGCCACGCCTGTCCGGTGGATGGATTATCTTGGCAAAGGAGAAATGTTCACAAACCGGGATATAAACAAATCTGTGAACAACATTTTTGAGAAATATGTTTGTGCATATGGAACATTTCTGGGATCTTTTACTTCAGCTCATCACAAATGGGACCAACACTTTACATATAGATTTTTGTTATGTGTATAATAACTGACACCAATAATCAAGGGTCAGGATAATGCAGGATTCAGCATTTTTCATACAGAAAAGTAAAGTTAAAACGAAGCGTTTTGCAAACTGCTTGGCTTCAGGTTCACTTCAAATCATTAATGTAAATTGAGGAATTTAGCGCTTCAGTAGCACTTCACTCAGATGAAATATACACTAGACACACACTGCATCCAGAAAGTATTCAGACCCCTTAACATTTTCCACAATGTTAGGTTACAGCCTTATTCTAAAATTAATCAAATAAAACAATTATCTACAGACAATACCCCATAATGAAAGTGAAAACAGTTGTACAATTCTGCAAATGTATTAAAATAACAGAATTAACTTATTTACCTAGGTGCTATGAGACTCAAAATTGTGCTCAGGTGCATCCTGTTTCCATTAATCAATCTTGAGATGTTTCTACAACTTGTTTGGAATCTAACTGTGGTAAATCCAATTGATTGGACATGATTTGGAAAGGCACACACCTGTCTTTATTAGGTCCCACATTTGACAGTGCATGTCAAAGCAAAAACCAAGCCATGAGGTCAAAGGAATTGTCCGTAGAGCTCTGAGACAGGAGTGTCGAGGCACAGATCTGGGGAAGAGTACCGAAAAAATGTCTGCAGCATTGAAGATCCCCAAGAACATACTGGCCTCCCTCCATCATTCTTAAATGAAAGAAGTTTGGAATCACCAAGACTCTTCCTAGAGCCGGCCGCCCAGCCAAACTGAGCAATTGGGGGAGAAGGGCCTTGGTCAGGGAGGTAACCAAGAACTCGATGGTCACTCTGACAAAGCTCCGGAGATCCTCTGTGGAGATGGGAGAATCTTCCAGAAGGACAACAATCACTGTATCACTCCACCAAATCAGGCTGTTATGGTAGTGGCCAGATGGATGCCACTCCTCAGTAAAAGGCACATGACAGCCCACTTGGTGCTGGCCAAAAGGCTCAAAGAGAACTGACCATGAGAAACAAGATTATCTGGTCTGATGAAACCAAGATTGAACTCTTGGTCTGAATGCCAAGTGTCACATCTGAAGGAAACCTGGCCTCATCCCTATGGTGAAGCACGGTAGTTGCAGGATCATGCTGTTTTTCAGCAGCAGGGACTGGGAGGATCTAGGGAAAGATGAACGGAGCAAAGTACAGAGATCCTTGATGAAAACCTGTTCCAGAACGCTCAGAACCTCAGACTGGAGAGAAAGTTCACCTTACAACAGGACAACAACCTTATGCACACAGCCAAGACTACGCAGGAGTGGCTTTTGCACAAGTCTCTGAATGTCCTCGAGTGGCACAGCACGAGCGGATTTGAACATCTCTGAACAGTATAGGTCAACTTATGATTTTTCAACGCCGATACCAATTATTGGAGGACCAAAAAAAGGTGATACCGATTTTTATATATTTTTAATAATGACAACAATACTGAATGAACACTTATTCCAACTTAACATAATGGATTATATCCATTTTTTTTTTCACACAGGCGCATAGAACAGGACTGCAGAGTGCTGAAGTACGTAGGAATCGTCTGTCCTTGGTTGCAACACTCTACCGGGTTCCAAACTGCCTCTGGGAAGCACAATAACTGTTTTTGTCAGGAGCTTCATGAAATGGGTTACCATGGCCGAGCAGCCGCACACAATCCTAAAATGCACAATGCCAAGCGTCAGCTCTTGGTTAAAAGCTCGCCGCCATTGGACTCTGGAGCAGAGGAAACGCGTTCTCTGAAGTGAGGAATCACGCTTCACCATCTGTCAGTCTGACGGAAGAATCTGGGTTTGGAGGATGCCAGGAGAACGCTACCTGCCCCAAAGCGTAGCGCTAACTAAGGTTTGGTGGAGAAGGAATAATAGTCTGTGGCTGTTTTTAATTGTTTGAGCTAGGCCTCTTAGTTCCAGTGAAGGGAAATCTTCACGCTACAGTATACAATGACATTCTAGACGATTCTGTGCTTCCAACTTTGCGGCAACAGTTTGGGGGAAGGCGCTTTCCTGTTTCAGCATGATAATGCCCCAGTAAACAAAGCGAGGTCCATAGAGAAATGGTTTGTCGAGATCATGGTGGAAGAACTTGACTGGCCTGCACAGAGCCCTGACCTCAACCCCATCAAACACCTTTGGGATGAATTGGAACGCCGACTGTGAGCCAGGCTTAATCGCACATCAAGTCTCCGCAGCAATGTTGCAACATCCAGTTGCCTTCCCAGAAGAGTAGAGGCTGATGTAGCAGCAAAGGGGGTACCAACTCCATATTAATTACCATGATTTTGGAATGATGTTCGACGAGCACTTGTCCACATACTTTTGGTCATGGAGTGTATTTGCTCTCCTCATTGCATCACCAGACAGCACTCTGACTGATGTGGACTACTTCTCTCTGGTGTAGTTTTTGTCCGATAGAAAATTCAAATGCGAGATGAACTTCAAACAAACATTAGGAAATGTCGCTGGCTACATTCTGTCTATTATACACAGAAATATGATGGCCATGCATTGTTTTTTTGCAAAAAAATATCTTGCTTTTTCCATTGTGAGCTAATTTACTTGTGGCTGCTAGCAAAATAGCTTTGCACTTCTTTGTCTGTTGACATCTGACTTTGTACTAAACTATCGTGGCACACCTCTTTTTTATTTATTATTTATTGAAGCAAAAACAATAACACTACTTTCAATATCAAACGCAGATTTATTGATGTCTGTGTATTGTAAAGGCAGATTTATAACAGCTAATGCAACCCTTAATAGATTATGTAATGTATTATCGATGACGCCAAAGGAAATACTGTACCATGTTTGACTATCATTGTTTTTAGTGTCTCAAAACTCAATAGGAGTGGTCCACAATGTTTTTTGTATTGGCAATTATGGTATCATTTTTCAATCTCTAACTCATCCACGACGCCAGGACAGCGGAGTCAATCACCACCTTCCGGAGACTCCTGAAACCCCACCTCTTTAAGGAATACCTAGGATAGGATAAGTAATCCTTCTCACCCCCCTTTAAGATTTAGATGCACTATTGTAAAGCGACTATTCTACTGGATGTCATAAGGTGAATGCACCAATTTGTAAGCCGCTCTGGATAAGAGCGTCTGCTAAATGACTTAAATGTAAATGTAAGAAGGGCTTTGGGTCCACCCGATCAAGTCAACTGAAAGTGTACTGACCTCTGCTTCCTGATCGTCATAACACAGTTTCTTTGAGTCCGAGTCCCAGTCGATCGCCACTGTGGAATGTGCTACGGGGGAGATAAGGTGCTTTGGTCAGCTTGCAACTCACATCTAAAGCCGGTTCTCTAATTCAAGAAACATTGTAAATCACCTGGGACTTCTGAAAAACAAGTTTCAACTTTTCTTTCCAAGACGTTTTTTAAACTGGTTGAAGCACTCAAAAGTTAAATGGGAGACTAAATACTAACTATTTAGTTTGAGGATGTTTCCGTCGCAAGGCAGTGGACTGATGTTGGCCGTTCCGTAAGAGTTGACCATGCTGAAGGAGAACAGTTTGGGCGGGGTGCTGGAGCACGGCTTGGTTTTAGGGCCATTCTCCAGGTCTGAGGCGTCATCTTCCTCTGACTGTCCGTTCTCTGGCTCCGGACTCACCTGTTGATCCATGGCCTCCTCCTCGCCTGGAAGTTGGAAATCACACAAGCCATGTCAGACCATGGGAATGAAATAGGGCACATGTACATGAATGCAAAACTAAAAATGTGCTTGGTACTCATGCATAAGATAATAAACAATAAATATCATAATAAAGAAACTAATAGGTGTACGAGATGTAAGTAACTGTGCTGCCTTTAGACAGTCCGTGTTGTTGCTTACCTTCACACACCCCGTTCCCATTGGAGGTTCCTGAGTGGTTGCTGCTGTTGCTGGAGCTGCAGGATGCCCCGTCTGACAGGGGGCTACCACTCCCACTCGCTGCAGCGTTGCGATTGGAGGATGTTGCTGAGCACTCTGCTGCCTGGCTGCAGCTGGCGGAGGAGGCAGAGGCTGAGGCCCTCCCATCACCGGTGGAGCTTTGAGAGCGCGTCACGTAGCGCCTGGGTTGGGGGAAAGTTTTTTTCAATATTGTACATTTGAAAGGCCCAATGCATCCATTCCATCAATATAAAATACTTTTGGGGTAGCAATTAAGTACATTACTAGAATAGATATCCATTAAAATGTGCAAAAAATGTTTTGGGCAAAAAAGTTTCTCAAGAAAGTATTTTGGAAGTAGTCAGAGGGGAGGTGGAACCTGAAAACCAGCCGTTAATTGGCAGAGAGGTTTGAACTCTGTTATTGATATATTAACCAATTTACCACATGGTGATGTCACCATGGATAGCCGAAACTCCCGCCCATACAAACCTACTGATTAGAAGGTCCTATGTAGATTGTATTTTTCAACCAGCAACTATCAGGAATAACATTGATCAAATTGTGACACTTTCAGTGTTAGTTTCATCAGCTGTTGTACAATATTATACATAATAGAATCGACTGCACTGAGCCTTTAACGTTTTGCCACATGTGCAAAGCTCACGTTCCGCACATAACTACATGTTAAATATCTCAAGTCTGTGTGGGGCATACTGTACATATGATCACAAGTAGAAACAAAAGCAGGCCCACAGACACTGTACCCACCCGATCCTCTCCAGCACCTTCTCGTAGAGCATGTCAGCGGCCAAGTTCTGCCGGGGCACAGTGATGAGCAGGGGCTGGCCAAACAGCATGGTGCCTGTGGAGCCTCCTGTGTGCTTGGAGTGGCGCTCCCTGAAGTACACAGGCAGGTTCATACTCTCCGCATCCTCCTCCGCCACCTCATACCTGGACCACAAACATGGAGAATAATACAGTAGCATAACGGAGGTGTTTTTGTTAAAAGAAACACACAAAAATCATATTTCAACATCTTGTATATGTTGAGTATTTGTAGTGTTTACTGTGTGGTTATTCTAGAAACTCTTGGCTAACAAAGTGACTGGGTATGCGCAGACATCAACCACTGTTCAATATGTTATCTTCCAGTGCAAGAGAAGGGACAAGGCTTACACAAAGATGTCATCCTTCTCCATGATTTGGTTGAGGCCATCATCTCGTCTGTAGATCTTGTGGAACCGGTGATTGTAAACATCTGCCACCACCATCTAGGAGGACAGGAGAAAACATTTGTCAGGGGTCCCCAATTACATTCAGCCGTGGGATGATTTTTCCTTGAGCAGATGGTCAGAACTTAGTTATACATTATTTGTACACTGCAAATTGACCACAAGAATCCCAAACAGATATAGTATGACAAAAACGTAATCATTTCAAACCTTCCAATTGGATGCGATCACATATGCCTCTATTCATGAGTGGGAATAATTGAGAATAGATTTTCTAAATTAAAATCCCTTTGAGCTCATTCTGGGGATCTTTTTATTCATCAATGTTGTTTTCCCATAAATTTCAAAATAAATCACCTGTGAGCCAAATTTGGCCCGTGGGCCACCTATTGGGGATCCCTGATTTATGGTTCTCTCAACTGGAGTCACTTTATCAGACCCGTCAGTTGGGCAAAACGGCAAAACGTTAACCCTCAACCGAAGATAGTCTCACAAAAAAAAAACTTTACAAAGTATTAAATTAACTACACATTTATTTAAATCTTATCAAGTCATGAACAAAATGTCACCATGAGCTTGCTATAAAAATAGAGTCCAAAAGTAAAATGTCCCTTAATCAGCTCTCACATTCTCAGCAGGGATTCCAGAGAGCCGGGACAAGGCGCTGCACAGGTCTGTCACTGAGCCAAGCTTGGGGACAACCACTCGGTACTGGGGAAGACAAGGAGAGACGCACAGGGAGAGAAGAGATATTTTTACTTCTGTCTACTTGGATGTTAAGACCTCAGTAGGTGAACCGTGGCCAACTCTGAAATCGAAAACAGCACAGCAGCATGTACAAAGACTACTCAGTTTCTAGGTCCCCATTGAGACTGGTCTGGTATGCAAATGTTTGATTTACATTGCAGACAACGCAATATTGTTATTATGACAACAGTGTCCATCTCCATGGAGGGGTAAAAACAGTGCCCATCCAGTGTGTGTTACCTGCGTAGGTCTGGACTGGGGATCGATGCGGACCAAGAACACTTCCATGGTGCGGTCCTTCTTCATGGGCAGAGGCAGTGTGAGGTAGCAAAATGGGTCAAAGGTCACAGAGACCTTGGCACACTCTGGACACACCAGAGTGGATTTGAACAGGCCATGGAATATGTCCACGATGATGGAGTCATTGCGCAGGCGATGGTTAGTCCAGGCTTCCTTAGCTACAATCTGTTACACAGTAGAAGAAAACATTTGTACAGAGTTGATTTGTTGCAGTGTGTGTGTGTGTGTGTGTGTGTGTGTGTGTGTGTGTACCTCGTCTTTCCGGCCCCCTGCATCCTGCAGGGCCAGGTAAGGCTTCTTTTTAACGCGGTTCAGGTCTTCGTGAAGCCCATCCATCAGGAAGGCCAGCAGCTCCTGGGAGTCCTGCTGCTGGTAGCCTGAAAACTGGGGGGCGAAGCGGCCCACTTGGGTCTGGGATATAGGGGGAACACAGGGTGGCGGTTAGAAGACTGTGCAGCTTGTCAATCATGCATGTATTAAAGTAATTGTGACAGAGCAATGAGCATTGAACTATCTGCATGAGTTTGTCAGTCAGTAACTGACTGAGAAACTCCAGAGTTTAATTGGAGAAATCTACTGGTCAAAAAGAGGGCGAGGAAGGTGCACTATAAGACAACAACAATCACAGTAGCCTATAGAAATTCAGTCCTCTGTGTCTGTGGCGCGGCTTACTTTAAAGGTGCGGGGGGCCACGTAGCTGCTGCGGCTGAGCCACATCTGCTTGACCAGGTCTGCGTAGGACTCTGCAATCTCCCCCCTCATTCCTAATGGATTCTCCCGGTTGATTTCCGCCTCATACTGGTCATCTAGGAAGTATTCCGTGAGAGGGGACGCGTTGCTCAGGCACTGCAACAAAACAGTGAGGTGAGTAAGAGGGAAATATCAGTTCAAAGTGTGAGTGAGTGAGTGAGTGGTACCTGGAGGGCAGAGTTCATGAAGCAGGTGTTGCCTAGGTTACTGAGACCACAAAGGCCAGGTTGGGATGGTGACTCTCTGTAGTTGTAGGATGAGCTGTATGAGTTGTATCCTCCCAATCTGTAGAAAGAGTAAGGTTGAGTCCAGTGTATAACAGATCAAACATCAACAGACTGCATACATCTTCCTAAACATAAATGTTACTCCATTGAGCTGGTCTGACTAACTAGTGATATCCAAGTACTTTGCATATTGTGTCAGTGACAAAATCACAGTGTGCTTGCCTATTGCCAGAGGAGGTGCTGTTGTTCAGTGTACTTCCAGAGTTGCTGCTGTCCCCATTAGTTATTGTTGAGGAGATGGTTGCTGACGAGTTGGAGGAGAGCTTTGGGGAGGTAGTGAAATTCCTGGATGTGGCCGTACTAGATCTGAATAACAGGAACATAGACAACTTACTGGACAAGTTTCAGACATTTTGCGCAACCAGACATGATGGAACATAAGCCATTCTAATCCAAATGTACTAATTGCCACAAAGTCCTAGAACAGAGCAAGGGTAACCATAGACCGATGAACTTACTTTGGATGGGAGGCTTGTCTGGGCCACGTGCCGTCCTCATTCTTGCGTTCGATCACGAGCACCTGTGTGGGAAACAAGCCAGTGAGAGCCGTGCCACAAACACTAACCTCAGCTGAACCCAGCTAGTCTCATACAATCTTTCTGATCTCGTAAACTTACATAATTAAATGTATGTAAGCTTCTCAGACCCGGATGGTAGTACGAGGCTAGAACCCAGGTGACCTCAAAAACAACTATCATAACATAATCAATTAGCAGTTAATAACTGCTGGGTAACAAAACATGAGAGCAAAACAACATTAGGAATGTTGTGATCCCTAATGGAACTAATGGTAATCAAACGTAGCTACAATTTCAACTATTGGGAAGAACTGATGATATAAGTGATTAAGTATACAAACGTGACACCATTGCAGCTTCCCTTAAAAAATAATTATAGTGAAACCCCTGTGCTGTGTGCCCAATGAAGACAGAGCCAGTGGTCAAAGGGTCTAGCTGTGTGGCCTAGGAGTGAGTGAGCTGAAGTGGGGTGTTGGGATAGAGATAGTTCTCTACCTGGCCTTGGAAGAGACCAGCATCCTGCACGGTGCTGTCTGGCTTGTTCAGCTGCTCGTATGTGTTGCTCATGTATTTGTTCCACAGTCGAGTCTCCTTCCCTGTTGGGATCTCAAATAGCGACCGCATCTCCTTCTCTATGGTGTCTGGACAGGGCACACACACAAAATATTTAGCTAATCAAAAGTCAGAAGTGGCTGAATATGATACATATCTAGTTATTTGCTCTCTGGCCCACAGTACAGTAAACCTCCTTTACCTATAGTGTCAGCTTTGCTGAAATGACGTGTGATCACGTTGTCCATGTTGTCATTCTCACACAAGTTGAGCTCCAACAGATAGACCTCCACTTTACAGTGCTTGACAAACATGCCGTGTTCAACCACCTACGGAGAGAAAGAGCAAGGTTAGAGAGAGACTAAAGGAAAAGGGTGAATTTTTTAAAATAAATTCATAGCGTCACCTTTCTGACGATGGGCCGCTGGCCCTCAAGGCAACCATACCAGCAGACAAGCTTGTTCCACGCCTCAGTGGGCACAAGGACATAGTCCAGCTCATCTATAAGGTGCTCCTTCAAGATCTGGGTCTCATGGTCTGAGAAGAAATAGAGTAAAGGTAAGTTATGACATCAAGTATTTGGAGCGAGCAAGTATTGAGTGCTTGTTTATAACTAGTTGTGTAGAATCATGCTCACAGCAGAGACAGAAGAAAACACATTTGCATACTTCACAGATTAAGATACATTTCACACGGTGTAAGGCTGTGAAGAATGTGTCAGTGAATATGATGCCTGCATTACCTGAGAACAGGCCTGAGTTGTCAACAGGGCCGGGATAGAGACTGTGCTCTCCAACATTGTACATATCCCAGCTGTCAAATCCCACATACTTCTTCCACTGCTTAAACCACCTGCTATCAATCAGAAACCTGCAAAAAGTAGTGCCTTGGTAAGATACTGTATTGCGAGGAATGAGGCTGACAACTTGCAGATTAAAATAAATATCACACAAGGGTAAAAGTAATAATATATAAATGCCATTTAGCAGACACTTTAATCCAAAGTGACTTAGGTATGTGTGCACATATTTTATGTATGAGTGGTCACGGGAATCAAACCAACTACTCTCGCGTTGCCAGCACCATGCTCGGCCAACTGAGCTACAAAAGGAACTTGCATGCAGACAACTTGTTCCACTAGTTCCTACATTATGTCTAACAATGTTAGTATTCATGTCCAGTATTCACTTATTTGGAGTATTTCTCCATCTGTCAACATATAGTACCAGTCAAAAGTTTGGACAAACCTACTCCTTCAATCAAATTTCTTTAGAAAGCCCTTTTCTACATTAGCCAATGTCACAAAGTGCTGTACAGAAACCCAGCCTAAAACCCCAAACAGCAAGCAATGCAGATGTAGGAGCACAGTGGCAAGGAACAACTCCCTAGAAAAGGCCTGAACCTAGGAAGAAACCTAGAGAGGAACAAAGGGTTCCCTTTATTTTTACATTCAAGGGTTTCCTTTATTTTTATGCTGTAGAATAATAGTGTAGACATCAAAACTATGAAACACATATGGAATCATGTAGTAACCAAAAAAAGTGTTAAACAAATCAACATTTATTTTAGATTCTTCAAAGTATCCACCCTTTGCCTAGATGACAGCGTTGCACACTTGGCATTCTCTCAACCAGCTTTGCCTGGAATGCTTTTCCAACAGTCTTGAAGGAGTTCCCACATATGCTGAGCACTTGTTGGCTGCTTTTCCTTCACTCTGCAGTCCAACTCATCCCAAACCAATACACAGTGGTTGGAACCAAAAAAAATAAATCACACATTTGGACTCATCAGACAAAAGGACAGATTTCTACCGGTCTAATGTCCATTGCCCGTGCTTCTTTGCCCAAAAGCAAGTCTCTTCTTATTGGTGTCCTTCAGTAGTGGTTTCTTTGCAGCAATTCGACCATGAAGGCCCGATTCACGTTTATGTGTCTGTTACTTGAACTCTATGAAGCATTTACTTGGGCTGCAATCTGAGGTGCAGTTAATTCTGATGATCCTATCCTCTGCAGCAGAGGTAACTCTGGGTCTTCCTTTCCTGTGGTGGTCCTCATGAGAGCCTGTCATCATAGCGCTTGATGGTTTTTGAACAATTGCACTTGAAGAAACGTTCAGTTCTTGAAATTTTCGGCATTGACTTGCCTTCATGGTCTTAAAGTAATAGACTGTCGTTTCTCTTAGCTTATTTGAGCTATTCTTGTCATAATACGGACTTGGCCTTTTACCAAATAGGGATATCTTCTGTATACCACCCCTACCTTGTCACAACACAACTGATTGGCTAAAACGCATTAAGGAAATAAATTCCACAAATTAACTTTTAAACAAGGCACACCTGTTAATTGAAATGCATTCCAGGTTGAGAGAATGCCAAACATGTGCAAAGCTGTCATCGAAGGAAAGGGTGGCTACTTTGAATAATGTCAAATATATTTTGGTTAACATTTTTTGATTACTACATGATTCCATGTGTGTGATTTCATAGTTTTAATATTTTGAAAACATGTAGAAAATAGTACAAATAAAGAAAAACAATGGAATGAGTATGTGTCCAAACTTTTGACTGGCACTACACACTTAAAAGTATAAAATGCAACATGCATGTATAACATTGTTGGTGTCATGTTTCATGAGCTGAAATAAATGATCCCAGAAATGTTCCATACACACCAAATATTGTGCACAAATTTAAATTTGTTCACATCCCTGTTAGTGAGCATTAATCCTTTGCCAAAATGATCCATCCTCCGGACAGGTGTGGCATATCAAGAGGCTGATTAAGCAGCATGATCATTACATAGGTGCACCTTGTACCGGGGACAATAAAAGGCAACTAAAATGTGCAGGTGTCACAACACAATGCCACAGCTGTCCCAAGCTTTGAAGGAGCATGCAATTGGCATGCAGACTACAGGAATATCCACCAGAGCTGTTGACAGAATTGAATGTTCATTTCTCTACCATTAGCCGCCTCCAACGCCATTTTAGAGAATTTGGCAGTGTGTCCAACCGGCCTCACAGGACCTCCACATGCTCCACATGGGGCTTCTTCACCTGCAGGATCATCTGAGACCAGCCACCCGGACAGCTGATGAAACTGTGGGTTGGCACATCTATAAAATTTCTGCACAAACTGTCAGAAACCGCCTCAGGGAAGCTCATCTGCATGCTCGCCGTCCTCACCAGGGTCTTACCAGACTGCAGTTCTGCATCCTAACAGACTTCAGTGGGCAAATGCTCACCTTCGATGGCCACTGGAACACTGGAGAAATGTGCTGTTCACGGATGAATCCTGGTTTCAACTGTACAGGGCAGCTGGCAGACATCGTGTAGGGCGTCGTGTGGTAGAGTGGTTTGCTGATGTCAATGTTGTGAACCGAGTGCCCCATGGTGGCAGTGGGGTTATGGTATGGGCTGGCATAAGCTACAGACAACAAACAATTGTATTTGATCAATGGCAATTTGAATGCACAGCGATACCGTGACGAGATCCTGAGGCCCATTGATGTGCCATTCATCCACCGTCATCACCTCATGTTTCAGCATGATGATGCATAGCCCCATGTTGCAAGGATCTGTACGCAATTCCTGGAAGCTGAAAATCCCAGTTCCTCCATAATCACCAGACATGTCACCCATTGAGCATGTTCGGGATGCTCTGGATCAACGACTACAACATTATGTTCCAGTTAATGCCAATATCCAGCAACTTCGAGCAGCCATAGTAGAGTGGGACAACATTCCACAGGCCATAATCAACTCTATGTGATAGAGATGTGTCCCACTCCGAGGCAAGTGGTGGTCACACCAGATACGGACTGGTTCTGATCCACACCCATACCTTTTTTAAGGTATCTGTGACCAACAGATGCATATCTGTAATCCCAATCATGTGAAACACAGACTAGGGCCCAATTTATTTATTTCAATTTACTTATTTCCTTATTGTAAACTCAGTGAAATCTTTGGAATTGTTTCATGTCAAGTGTATATTTTTCAAAACACAGTCTTGTGCTCTAGGTCACATTCACATACAGTAAAAGTGAGCAAGGATGTCAATCTCAAATAATAATATCTTCCACTACATAAACTTGTTAGCAGGATTTCACATGGTCCAAAGCTCAGGCAGTGGGAAACTGTATTTGTAAGTATCTCCCTTTTTAGAATAGGAAAAAACTATCAAGTTACTAAATTAGCTAGGCTACTCAAAATGCGATACAAGGCACTGCAACTAAAGCCTTTATAATACCCATCTCAGATGGGTTCGAAATTAGGTCTAGAGTCAGCAAACTAGTCATTCAGATAGCCATAGGCCAATAGCTGCCTATTTATTCACATCTGACATTAACTTTACCATGTTCAGACAGGATGGGAGGCCAAAACAATGCAAGTTGTCTGGAGTCTAGCCCCAGGAACATATCAAACTTGTCATCAATCCCAACTAAAATGATTGGGGGTTTTTTAGCTCAAGGAAACATTGTGTGAATTCATCTAGCTAGATGTAAACATCATAACATTATATGACCCGGCAGACTACTTTCTCAACTCAAGACAATTGGTACTGTAATACCATTGTGGTTAGCCTAGCTCTTGCTGAGCCCATTGGTTGTTTCCCCTCCCTTGTTAGTCAGTACTGATTTTGCTAACTAACTTTAACAAAATAGATACAGGAAAGAGTTTAGTTTCCAAAGTTAAAACGTTGCAAATATTTTGCCTGGAAATCTGAGAAGGCCAGTCGCTGGTTGTTATCCAGTTCCAATGACAAAGCATTAGCTAGCTAGTAAGATAGCAAGCTAACTAGCTAGCATTAATTCGCAGTCACTCCACTTTATTGCATTGAAAAGGGGCCTTTGACTACACCTCGTCATGTCGTAGCTAGTTAGTCGGCTAGTACGCTAATGTGAGCAGACATGGCTAACTTGCGCAATGCCGTGGCTTGCTAGTGAACTAACCTTAGCTATTAACTACTACTACTACTACTACTACTACTACTACTACTACTACTACTACTACTACGTTGCAGTGGTCGAGAAAGTAAATATTGTCGGATGAGGAGACGTAACTAACGTTAGCATGTTCATTCCTGCCCTGGCCCAACAAATCAAACCATTTCCTGTTCAATGGGAACCGGTTTACCCGTCTAGTGACGGGCCTTTGCTATTGCTGGCTACTTTCAGTTCCCTGAAAGTAGATAGCTGGCTAGCATAGCAGCTATTATTGGTTAGCAAGCTAACGTTACATTCAAAACACATTACCACTCGTCGCCCTTTCGTAGAGTTGTTTTGAGAAGTGTTCCAATGCTCTGCTTTTGACTTTCGGTTGAAGGTGTCGGTATTTGAGCGGCTACCGGCTCCGGATCGGGGTCTGCCGCACTACCCGAGTCGGGTCCGCCTCCCTCGGCCATCATGCAATAAGTGAGCCAGAGTCGTGAACGCGCGGTAGAAGAACCGCGGATGCACGAGTACCAATTTGTCTTCGTGTGGCTTTCCGGCAGGCTCGACGCTATGTCGCATATTGCTGCCTTTCACAAAATTGCCTCGCCATCTAACCCTATATAGAGAAATAGTGTACAAAACATTAGAAACACCTTCCTAATATTGAGTTGTCCCCCCCCTTTTGAAGTCAATTCATCTGGGCATGGACTCTACAAGATGTTGAACGCGTTCAACAGGGATGCTGGCCAATGCTGACTCCAATGCTTCCCACAGTTGTGTCAAGTTGGCTGGATTTCCTTTGGGTGGTGGACCATTCTTGATACACATGGGAAACTTGAGTGTGAAAACCCCAGATGCCTTCCAGTTCTTGACACACTCAATCCGGTGTTCCTGGGGGTACTAAAATACCCCCTTCAAAGGCACAACTTTTGTCTTGCCCATTCATTCTCTGAATGGCACACATACACAATCCATCTCAGTTGTCTCCAGGCTCATCTACACTGATTGAAGTGGATTTATCAGATGACATCAATAAGGGATCATAGATTTCACCTGGATTCATCTGGTCAGTCTATGTCATGAAAAGAGCAGGGGTTCCTAATGTTTTGTGCACTCAGTGTAAATACCAATACTCGTTCCGACTACTTTGGCCCCAATAGATTCTACAGGCTGGAATCCCTTCTCTCAAAACCCCCTGTAGTTCTTCTGCACACAAATCTCTGATACCCCTAGACTTCTCTGCTTCTGTTACTATCAATTCAATCTTCTGGGATTTCCTTTCCATCTGTATGGTACAATTAATGACCATAGCAATAAAAGCCAAGAAGCCAACCTTACTAAAGCACAAACCTACTCACAGGGATCCTCCCTCGCCCTTTACCCACCATCATCTACTTTCCTCACTGCCTCAGCATATGACATTTTCAGCACTGCTCTAACCCTGGAAACTTCAATCTGTCTCACTCGCACAGGACCTTTCTGATCCCCAGCAACATGGCCAACCCCACAATGAAACACTCCACTTCTTGTACTGAGACTACACATTCCTTTGTTCCATGCCCTCCTGCACACTTCTCACACCTCGGAATCTCCCTCCTACATACTGCTGCAATATGACCATGAACTTGGCACCTGAAACACCATAGTGGGTTTGGAGTTCAGGAAACATGCACAGTACCAGGCAAAAGTTTGGACACACATACTCATTCCAGGGTTTTTCTTTATTTTGACTATTTTCTACATTGTAAAATAGTAGTGAACATATCAAAACTATGAAATAACACCTATGGAATCATGTAGTAACCAAAAAAGTGTTTTAAAAAATCTAAACATATTTTAATATTTGGCAAGAACAGCTCAAATAAGTAAAGAGAAACGACAGTCGATCATTACTTTAAGACATGAAGCTCAGTCAATGCAGAAATTTTCGAAAATGTTGAAAGTTTTTTCAAGTGCAGTTGCAAAAACTATCAAGAGCTATGATGAAACTGGCTCTCATGAGGACCGCCATCGGAAAGGAATGACCCAGAGTTGGCTGCAGAGGATAAGTTCTTTAGAGTTACCAGCCTCAGAAATTGCAGCCCAAATAAATGCTTCACAGAGTTCAAGTAACAGACACATCTCAACATCAGCTGTTCAAAGGAGACTGCGTGAATCAGGCCTTCATGGTAAAATTGCTGCAAAGAAACCCCTACTAAAGGACACCAATAAGAAGAAGAGACTTGCTTGGGCCAAGAAACACGAGCAATGGACATTAAACCAGTGGAAATCTGTCCTTTGGTCTGATGAGTCCAAATTAAATCATTTTGGTTCCAACCGCCATATCTTTGTGAGACACTGAGTAGGTGAACGGATGATCTCCGCATGTTTGGTTCCCACCGTGAAGCATAAGGGAAGAGGTGTGATGGTGCTTTGCTGGTGACACTGTCAGTGATTTATTCAGAATTCAAGGCACACTTAACCAGCATCCCTACCACAGCATTCTGCAATGATATGCCATCCCATCTGGTTTGCGCTTAGTGGGACTATAATTTTCAACAGGACAATGACCAAAAACACACCTCCAGGCTGTGTAAGGGCTAAGGAGAGTGTGCTGCATCAGATGTCCTGGCCTACACAATCACCAGACCTAAACCCAATTGAGATGGTTTGGGTTGAGTTGGACTACAGAGTGAAGGAAAAGCAGCCAAGTGCTCAGCATATGTGGGAACTCCTTCAAGACTCTTGTAAAAGTTGGTTGAGAGAATGCCAAGAGTGTGCAATGCTGTTTTTAATTAAGGCAAAGTGTGGCTTCTTTGAAGAATCTCAAATATAAAATATATTTTGATTTGTTTAACACTTTTTTGGTTACTACATGATTCCATATGTGTTATTTCATATTTTTGATGTCTGTAAAAATAAAGAAAAACCCTTGAATGAGTAGGTTTGTCCAAACTTTTGACCGGCACTGTATATAGTGAACTTGTACACATTGTAAATATGAAAATAGAATACCATTTTTCAGAATGTGTTCTACTGCTTGCATGTCATTTTCAGAATGGAAAGAATTTACATTGGCGAACTCCCCCTATCTGCAAGCATGACCAATGGCACAACACCTTACTGATATATAAATTCAACCAACCAATAGGAATACATAAACATTGAATACATATTTCTGCAGTGTCAAGTTGAAAGACAACCAACCCTTTTACATTACTGCCTCAGCATACCACACCTTCTGTTCTACTCTGACCCTGGCAACCTCAACCTGCCTCTCTCCCACCAGTTTTCTCAGTTTCACCACACTCACCAACAGAGTCTGCGTCATGTCAAACAGCGGGGTCACAGACACAGGGAATCTTCCATTTCAGTTTCTCCACTTCAACACCCAAAGCCACCCCGGTCATCACCCCTTTCAAATGTGCCCTGCTCTGGAGAGCAAATCGCCCGCTCCCTCTGAGTGGAAGAAATACAGAAAAAGATCACAAGTCAACTTCGAGCTATCTTCAGCGATTTAACAGTATCCACATTATTTTCTACCCAGCCTGATACTTCATACAGTATGGGTCAGCCAAAAGGCAGGGATCCACTTTCTCCAAAAATGTCACTCCCACTTGGCCAGAATCACCCTTTGCATTACCATTGTGTCGAGGCTCGGACTCTGAGGTCTTCACCACACCTGCCACCACAGGAAACTCATCCTCAATCTCAAAAGGTTACATTTCTAAGACATCAGAGACAGTAGAGTACATTTTGTACTTGGTGACATTCTTCCTCAACACACATCTTCTCTCTGCACTCGGCTCTTCTCCTTCTTCTTCACTGTCCATAACCATGTCTATCCACTCACCACGCTCATGCCGCGCCTTCATCTGTTGTATTGCTTGCAGAACATGCACTGATTGCCTTTCTTCAATACCAACCATTGGTTCCTTAGCCCAATTTACTAGTCTGACTATTTCTGGCCTCTCCATGCTCACAAAATGTGGGCTACTCTGCATCTCCAGACAGATCTTCAACCACAGGCAGCTTCGAGTAGAGGGGTGCAACCAAGTCTCCACCACAATCACTTTGAATCACGAGTCGATGGTGTATGTTGGTCCGACTTCCTGTTCCCGTGATTGGCAGGCAGGCGGTTGTTGGAGCTGAAAAGTAGAGAGGGAGCCACTAAACTAACAGTAACTTCTCAATTCATCATAACAATGTTACTAGTTAGCTACAACTATTTTTATCAACTTGCTAAGCAAATAATTTGCCCCCAATTTTCTTTGGTTAAAAAGTCACAACAGTGTTGTGTCATGGAGCTAAATGATGGGTTAGTGCTATCCTCAATCCTTGGGACGTCCCTACCATAAACCAGTGAGCTAAACACTAACCCCTACATAGCCCAAAGGCCGGCATATGGCGATAATTGAGTCGATAAGATGACACTACTCAATATCCCTATCTGCCGGCCTTTGGGCTAACACTTACCCCAAACTTAACCATAATCATAACCACAAACCTTACTTAACCTTATAGCAGGGATCATCAAGCCCTGCTATAAACATTTACAGATGGACAATTGAGAGCATCCTGTCGTGCTGTATCACCGCCTGGTACGGCAACTGCACCGCCCGCAACCGCAGGGCTCTCCAGAGGGTGGTGCGGCCTGCACAACGCATCACCGGAGGCAAACTACCTGCCTTCCAGGACACCTACAGCATCCAATGTCACAGGAAGGCCAAAAAGATCAAGGACAACAACCACCCGAGCCACTACCTGTTCACCCCGCTATCATCCAGAAGGCAAGGTCAGTACAGGTGCATCAAAGCTGGGACCGAGAGACTAAAAAACAGCTTCTATCTCAAGGCCATCAGACTGTTAAAGTCTGTTAAATAGCCATCACTAGTACATTAGAGGCTGCTGCCCTATATACATAGACTTGGAATCACTGGCCACTTTAATAATGGAGCACTAGTCACTTTAATAATGTTTACATGTTTTGCATTTCTTATCGAAATATGTATATACTGTATTCTATCCTATTCTACTGTATCTAAGTCTATGCTGCTCTGACATTGCTCTCCCATTCCTTTACTTTAGATTTGTGTGTATGGTTGTGAAATTGTTAGATATTACTGCACTGTTAGAGCTTGAAACACAAGCATTTCGCTACACCCGCAATAACATCTGCTAAACACGTGTATGTGACAAATACAATTTGATTCGATTTTTTTATCATTTCAAACCTTGCTTACATTTGCATATGATCACATCTCTTTATTATGCGTGGGAATATTTGGGAACTGTCACGCCCTGGTCGAAGTATTTTGTGTTTATCTTTATGTATTGGGTCAGGCCAGGGTGTGGCATGGGGTTTTTGTATTGTGGTGTGTTTTGTCTTGGGGTTTTGGTATATAGTGGGATTGTAGCTAGTGGGGTGATCTAGCAGAGTCTATGGCTGTCTGGAGTGGTTCTCAATCAGAGGCAGGTGTTTATCGTTGTCTCTGATTGGGAACCATATTTAGGCAGCCATATTCTTTGGTTGTTTTGTGGGTGATTGTCCTTAGTGTCCTTGTTCCTGTCTGTGTTAGTTTTCACTAGTATAGGCCGTTTCGGTTTTCGGCACATTCTTTGTTTTGTAATAGATTTGTGTTATGTTTTTTGTTCATTTAAACATGGATCGCAAACTACACGCTGCGTTTTGGTCCGACTCTCCTTCACCACACCTAGAAAACCGTTACAGGAACAGATTTCCAAAATTAGAACCACTTGATTTCCTGGTGTTCAACAACAAAAATTCTTATAAATATTTATGAGGAATGTAATCTCTTTGGTAGCTGTATGGTCCTGCCTGACAAAAATGCATATAGTTACACATTTTTTTGATGTTGTGGCGATTGTGCAAGTGGGCTCAGAAGCTGGAAACGGTCATTAATTCCAGTCAAAGGTTCCTCTGTGGGTTTTATAAGTGCAGCCCCTACTCTTGCAATTACATTACCCCCCAAAAAACAAAAAAAACAAATTAGAAGTCCAAAATCAAATATGGCTCCTACAATACCATTAAATGATGGTTTATTCACTTGTATATGTACACCACAGGAGGTTGGTGGTGCGTAAATTGGGGAGGACGGGCTCGTGGTAATGGCTGGAGCGGAATAGGTGGATGGTATCAAAGACATCAAACACATGGTTTCCATGTGGTTGAAGCCATTCTATTTTCTCCGTTACTATTATGAGCCGTCCTGCCCTCAGCAGCCTCCTCAGATGTACACGTTTTAAATGCAAAAATGTTCAGATTTGTGTACTGCACTTATGACCTGTATTTAAGAATCCAATATGCACACTATATACACTCAAACAACCTTGTCTGAATATATAAAAAGGCAGCAGACTGCTTAGCATGGCACCACCAAGCATTCCAAGTCACAAACCTCTTTGAGGATCAATGAGGCAACTGGGAAGCTCCAATGAAAGGAAAAAGAATCCAACCCTGGACTCTGACACCCTTTCCCTAGCTCTAAAACTTGCCCCCACCATAGTATAACTTTGTGCCTCTGGGATTGGGCTCTTAAGTCACCTCCTTATAATTTAGAAGTGAGCTTTGATTCTTTGCTAGTCCAATTCATATGGCTGAATCCAGCATGAACTTCCACTGAATTTCCCTTACAAAAAATATTGCTGTTTTGAAACTGCAGTAAAAGTGCAGTAAGTAACTGGTATTTTGTACGCAGTAATTGCAGAATACCTGCAGCTATACTGCCCTCTAACTGCAATATTTTTTCCCCGTAAGGGTTGTGATCAACATTGGGATGTTCTGGAGCACTCTTATCCTGTTCGAGCTGAGTTGGCACATTGCTTCTTCCAGATAATCATGTCCACAATCCTGGCTGTCTGCCCTGGAGTTGCCTTATATCTTGACTTGGTGACATTATGGTGTATGAGGGGGATGCACCTCTCCAAAATGAATTCGTACCTGAATCTTCCTGAATTGTTTTTCGATAGGCCCACTCCACCATCAGTCCACCCCTCAGGCAGTTACTAGAGAAAGAGAAACCATGGAACTGGACTACTACATGTCAGGAGGCCATACAACAGCCAAAATGATGCCCTGCATTTCCCTCATACCTATCTTACATTTTTTTTACATTACATTTAAGTCATTTAGCAGACGCTCTTATCCAGAGCGACTTACAAATTGGTGCATTCACCTTATGACATCCAGTGGAACAGCCACTTTACAATAGTGCATCTAAATCTTTTAAGGGGGGTGAGAAGGATTACTTTATCCTATCCTAGGTATTCCTTAAAGAGGTGGGGTTTCAGGTGTCTCCGGAAGGTGGTGATTGACTCCGCTGTCCTGGCGTCGTGAGGGAGTGTGTTCCACCATTGGGGAGCCAGAGCAGCGAACAGTTTTGACTGGGCTGAGCGGGAACTGTACTTCCTCAGTGGTAGGGAGGCGAGCAGGCCAGAGGTGGATGAACGCAGTGCCCTTGTTTGGGTGTAGGGCCTGATCAGAGCCTGGAGGTACTGAGGTGCCGTTCCCCTCACAGCTCCGTAGGCAAGCACCATGGTCTTGTAGCGGATGCGAGCTTCAACTGGAAGCCAGTGGAGAGAGCGGAGGAGCGGGGTGACGTGAGAGAACTTGGGAAGGTTGAACACCAGACGGGCTGCCGCGTTCTGGATGAGTTGTAGGGGTTTAATGGCACAGGCAGGGAGCCCAGCCAACAGCGAGTTGCAGTAATCCAGACGGGAGATGACAAGTGCCTGGATTAGGACCTGCGCCGCTTCCTGTGTGAGGCAGGGTCGTACTCTGCGGATGTTGTAGAGCATGAACCTACAGGAACGGGCCACCGCCTTGATGTTAGTTGAGAACGACAGGGTGTTGTCCAGGATCACGCCAAGGTTCTTAGCGCTCTGGGAGGAGGACACAATGGAGTTGTCAACCGTGATGGCGAGATCATGGAACGGGCAGTCCTTCCCCGGGAGGAAGAGCAGCTCCGTCTTGCCGAGGTTCAGCTTGAGGTGGTGATCCGTCATCCACACTGATATGTCTGCCAGACATGCAGAGATGCGATTCGCCACCTGGTCATCAGAAGGGGGAAAGGAGAAGATTAATTGTGTGTCGTCTGCATAGCAATGATAGGAGAGACCATGTGAGGTTATGACAGAGCCAAGTGACTTGGTGTATAGCGAGAATAGGAGAGGGCCTAGAACAGAGCCCTGGGGGAAACCAGTGGTGAGAGCGCGTGGTGAGGAGACAGATTCTCGCCACGCCACCTGGTAGGAGCGACCTGTCAGGTAGGACGCAATCCAAGCGTGGGCCGCGCCGGAGATGCCCAACTCGGAGAGGGTGGAGAGGAGGATCTGATGGTTCACAGTATCGAAGGCAGCCGATAGGTCTAGAAGGATGAGAGCAGAGGAGAGAGAGTTAGCTTTAGCAGTGCGGAGCGCCTCCGTGATACAGAGAAGAGCAGTCTCAGTTGAATGACTAGTCTTGAAACCTGACTGATTTGGATCAAGAAGGTCATTCTGAGAGAGATAGCGGGAGAGCTGGCCAAGGACGGCACGTTCAAGAGTTTTGGAGAGAAAAGAAAGAAGGGATACTGGTCTGTAGTTGTTGACATCGGAGGGATCGAGTGTAGGTTTTTTCAGAAGGGGTGCAACTCTCGCTCTCTTGAAGACGGAAGGGACGTAGCCAGCGGTCAGGGATGAGTTGATGAGCGAGGTGAGGTAAGGGAGAAGGTCTCCGGAAATGGTCTGGAGAAGAGAGGAGGGGATAGGGTCAAGCGGGCAGGTTGTTGGGCGGCCGGCCGTCACAAGACGCGAGATTTCAACTGGAGAGAGAGGGGAGAAAGAGGTCAGAGCACAGGGTAGGGCAGTGTGAGCAGAACCAGCGGTGTCGTTTGACTTAGCAAACGAGGATCGGATGTCGTCGACCTTCTTTTCAAAATGGTTGACGAAGTCATCTGCAGAGAGGGAGGAGGGGGAGGGGGAGGAGGATTCAGGAGGGAGGAGAAGGTGGCAAAGAGCTTCCTAGGGTTAGAGGCAGATGCTTGGAATTTAGAGTGGTAGAAAGTGGCTTTAGCAGCAGAGACAGAGGAGGAAAATGTAGAGAGGAGGGAGTGAAAGGATGCCAGGTCCGCAGGGAGGCGAGTTTTCCTCCATTTCCGCTCAGCTGCCCGGAGCCCTGTTCTTGATACCAACCATGGCTGGCCAGCCCATGTGACACCTGTTACACCTCAACTGAAACTGTGCAGTAATCCCAACTTCCCTCTAAAAACATATACTGTAGGCACCTTAGGACTCTTAAAACTTGCTTTACAGTATGTGATCATTTATGGTGGCTGGGGATTGACTGCGAGATAGTGATCTTTGTGCACTATGCTTGATTAGCTCCACCTCCTCTCTCTCCACCTCCTCTCTATCTCTCTCTCTCTCTCTCTCTCTCTCTATATATATATATATATATATATATATATATATATATATATATTGTATGTATATAAAAAAATGTATTCGGGGGGACCCCTAGGGGGCGTGCCCCACAGTTTGGGAACCCCTCCTCTTAGTAACCTGAGGTCACACTCACAAGTTCTGTCACTCTCCACATCTCCTGCTGGGTATGCCCAAGTCCGTAATCAATGCCAACCACCCACAGTTAATTATCAACTCAACCGACTTTCAAAGGAATGTAAAGAAATATGTAGGATGTGACCTGCAGGACTTTTCACAGACTTTACTTCACACCCAGACCAACCATTCCGCTACTGGAGTGTTCTTAGCATCATTCAGGCTGGGATAACATTCCAGTCAGTCAATGGGCCTCGTTGGCCTGCAAGCTGCACCTGCTTACTGCCTATACTGAACTGTAGAAATGAAAACTGATCACCCCTCAGCCCTAATACACCACCAGTTATACAGGACGGATACAGCCCTTGTCGCTGCAGCTTGCCCAGAATGACCAGTTAGCTGTGCAAGCTGGTCCGGCCCCAGAACTACAACCACCACTGGCTACTGGTCAGGCCCCAGAACTACAACCACCACTGGCTACTGGTCAGGCCCCAGAACTACAACCACCACTGGCTACTGGTCAGGCCCCAGAACTACAACCACCACTGGCTACTGGTCAGGCCCCAGAACTACAACCACCACTGGCTACTGGTCAGGCCCCAGAACTACAACCACCACTGGCTACTGGTTAGGCCCCAGAACTACAACCACCACTGGCTACTGGTCAGGCCCCAGAACTACAACCACCACTGGCTACTGGTCAGGCCCCAGAACTACAACCACCACTGGCTACTTTGCCTCCTCACTCTGTTTGGGCACACTCACATCCTGGTCACCTCAAAGACTTAGCACACTGCAATCAACATTGCACACTTAGATTTAGTGTGGAAAAGAGGACTGTACATATACACTACTAGAGTAGCTGACTGTTGTATTACGGATGCTTTCCTGTAACTTGGTTATACTACTGTGTGCTTGTGATGTGAAAGGCTTGTAATTATATTTTGTGGGATTGTCCATTGTTGATATGCTGTAAATATGTAAATGAGGTTAGAACATGAACAGACATTGAAAAACTAGTTGGCTTGGGCTTTTCAAACACAACAGGCCCTAGATATACCAAGAGCCATATGAAACCCTTTCAAAGACAGAATAACACAATACAAAATTAACAATGGCTACTTATATGCAGGTGAAGGTGTTTGAGTGTAACCATGTTGGCCATATTAGATTCAGAATAAAATTGATTTTACACAAACAGTCTTTATAGGCATGAGTGTTATACACAATTCATAAAAATGCCTCTCATTTACATAATTCATATTTACAGGTGATTTAACCTCGATCAATTGTTATTATGGCAGCCATATTGGATTTGAGGCTAAATACATATTAAGATAATCTGTGACAAGATAATCTGTGATGCCCCCCTGATTTAATTGCAAGACTAGGGCCTAAAGTTACAAAATCCTTAGGGAACCTTGGACCTTCAAAAATGTAATTTCGATGTCGGAGCCCACTTGTTTTCCTTGGAGTCGTTCACAATAGCCACAAAATAAAAAAGCTTGTAACTTGTGCGTTTCAGGCAGGACCATACAAGACTGAATGAGAGAAAATTTGACCTTGAAAGTTGTCTATTGAACAAATACCAAAAACTGAAGTTAACATTAATCCTTAACATTGATAGTTGATATTTCAGCCTATTGTATCTGTGTGTTTACAGGTCATTTCCAAGATGAATGACGATATCCTAATTTTATTTAACCTTTATTTTATCAGGGAGTCATATTGAAACCAATGTCTCTTTAACAGATGAGCCATGAATTACATACTGTAAATTACAGAAAATACACACATCAAAATAGAAATACAGAATGCAAGCAGAAACGAAAACACAATCATAAAAAACAAACACATTCATCAGTAATAAGGTGCTCAATCAGCTTTCTGAGTTGTCCTAGAGGCAACGAAACATTTAACATTTTGAAGATTTTCCACAAATAAAGTGCAAGAAAAGTAAAAGATGATTTACGTAAGGAATTTCCAGAGTTAGCCATCCCTGAGGTGTCTAAAGTTTAGTATATTCTAGGACCGATAGGAACGTAGACTGAATAATCTGCTTCCTACCATTTAGCGAGAGGCAGCACCTACATTGAACAAAAATATGAACTCAAGATGCAACAATTTCAAAGATTTTACTGAGTCACAGTACATAAAAGGAAATCAGCCAATTGAAATACATCCATTGGGCCCTAATCTATGGATTTCACATGACTGGGAATACAGATATGCATCTGTTGGTCACAGATACACTATACAGTGCCTTGCGAAAGTATTCGGCCCCCTTGAACTTTGCGACCTTTTGCCACATTTCAGGCTTCAAACATAAAGATATAAAACTGTATTTCTTTGTGAAGAATCAACAACAAGTGGGACACAATCATGAAGTGGAACGACATTTATTGGATATTTCAAACTTTTTTAACAAATCAAAAACTGAAAAATTGGGCGTGCAAAATTAATCAGCCCCTTTACTTTCAGTGCAGCAAACTCTCTCCAGAAGTTCAGTGAGGATCTTTGAATGATCCAATGTTGACCTAAATGACTAATGATGATAAATACAATCCACCTGTGTGTAATCAAGTCTCCGTATAAATGCACCTGCACTGTGATAATAGGGATGTAAACAAATGTGTGCAGTTTGTTTGGGGGAAATAAGCTTTCAGTGCATATGGAACATTTCTAAGAATATTTTATTTCAGCTCATGAAACATGGGACCAACACATGTTTGCGATTATATTTTTGTTCAGTAAATTTCTAGAGAAATACATTTTTATTCTCAGCTTCTTAACTCATGAATATGCTTTTTAAAAAGACAGCTATTCATGTATCCAGATATTTGTGTATGTATGGCAGACAATTGACTCCTCGTGTTCCAAATGTTAGCAATACCTAGGATAGGATAAGTAATCCTTCTCACCCCCCTTTAAGATTTAGATGCACTATTGTAAAGTGACTGTTCCACTGGATGTCATAAGGTGAATGCACCAATTTGTAAGTCGCTCTGGATAAGAGCGTCTGCTAAATGACTTAAATGTAATATCAAAGCTTGCAATATTGGGTTACATGAGTTTGTGGCCCACCCTCCCCTCCAGCCAGGCATTATTCTTTACTGTTTAAGTTAAGGGTGTGTGTCACAATATCTATCAATTGAACCACTTTTGAAATAAAATATTTGAGCCAAGAGAATAAATAAAACTCCATAACGATTTAGTCAAAACAGTCTTTATACAAAAACACATGAAAATGTTACCAAAACAATTTGAGAAATAAATATTTAAAAGAACACATCAAATTTAACTATCACACACACAGTAGTTTTCCAGCACCCAATATAGGACCTGGCCGTGTCTTACATCAGACATGAAGCTGCTGATTCTGCACACAAAACTGAAAGTGGAATGATAACTGGAATTTAATCACCAGCAGTAAAACCATGTTCTTTGTTTATATTGTAACTGCTAGTTGTCTTTTGTTGCTCAGAGCATCCGCCTCTCACTGCCAACGGGATAAGTTGAACTTATGTCCAATGAATTTGACTATTATGTTCACAAAACAAAAAAACAAGCTCACAAATAACCAACAAGTAAACTATGACCCCAAAAAATGGTAAGTACAGTGCTTTCAGAAAGTATTCACACCTTGACTTTTTCCACATTTTGTTGCATTACAGCCTGAATTTTAAATGGATGAAATTGAGTCACAGGCCTACAAAGTGGAATTATGTTTTTACAAATTAATTAAAATATCTTCAGTCAATAAGTATTCAACCCCTTTATTATGGCAAGATTAAATACGTTCAGGAGTAAAACTGTGCTTAACAAGTTGCATGGACCCCTCTGTGTGCAATAAGTGTTTAACATGATTTTCTACCTCATCTCTGTGCCCCACACATAGAGATAATTGTAAGGTCCCTCGGGCGAGCAGTGAATTTCAAACACAGATTCAACCACAAAGACCAGGGAGGTTTCCAACGCCTCGCAAAAGAAGGGCACCTATTGGTACAAATAAAAAAGCAGACACTGAATATCCCTTTGAGCATGGTTAAGTTATTACACTTTGGATGGTGTGTCAATACACCCAGTTACAACAAAGATACACTGTCATTATGGGTTATTGTGTATAGATGGGTGGGTATATCCATTTAATACATTTTTAATTGAGGCTGTATCAACAAATATGGAATAAGGGTTATGAATACTTTCTGAAGGCATTGTAGGTGGAATCTGAGAATACAAGGTAAACATGATTAAAAATAAAAAGTGGTGCAACACATGCTCATTGACCTTTTGTATGTTTTGTTTTTGACCGTATACAACATGTCAGTTTTTCAATTATGTATGCTATCCTTTCTTTGTCATGAGTAGCTGAGGGTGAATCTTTAAAATAGTTACAATTATAAATTGAACTTGGTACTATCTCCAATTAAACTTGAAATGGACAATGACGTAAGTTAAATTAATTTAGACATTAAATCTCCATTTGTCATCAAAGCCCAGGGACTTTGTTCCACTCTGTCATTTCCTATAGAAACTCCAAGTCTGCCTCTAAGTAAGACTACCATTTTGCCAAGTGGCAGGTTCCCTGCAGTGATGAATTGGCACTCAGAAGATACCCGTTGGTAACTCCTTACTGAACATTCCATCTAGATCCAGTTCCCTGCTCATTAGCTCCTCCTCAACACCCTCCAGTGCCCACTGGTGGTCAGTTAGCTCAAGAGCCTCCCATTCTGCCTAAAAAGGGGAAATAAACAACTCTGTCAGATAATAATTCAACATGGAGAGTAAGTGAACACTATCAAGAGTAGACCATTCTACCTTGAAGGCTTTGTTTGTGTCTGCAGGCATGGCCATGGCAGCACCACTCATCTGCTCCTGCATGATCCTGGACTGATCGGCACCTGTGTGGTTCACAATACACCAGCATCAACACGGATTACTTCATAATCACCCTGGAGTGACAAAACCAGGACTGTGAAGAATTGGAGGCTTGCCAGTTAAACATGGTTGAAAGAATGGAGTCATGTTCCATTTATAACCCGTGCTGCTGCTATGACCCTGAAGGGTTGCAAACCGGCCCATTATCTCTTCAAGGCACAGACCCCCAAGTGATTTATTGTTTGCCCAAATCAGGTCAATTTAATAACCTTCTGTTTATTGCTTTTGATAACCAGTACTGCTGTAAGTAGGTGACAAACTATGATTCAATAACGTCACATCTAGTTTACAGAAACACATGTATCAATAACATTTGCAGGAAATACAAATCTGAATCATGAAGTTGGATGAGTGGATGAAAGGTTACCATTATCTTGTCCTAGAATTAAGGAGTACATGCTTCGCAGCCCAAACACATTCAGGAAATACCACGACGCTGAGCTCACCCTGAATACAGAAACAAGGGTAAGATAATAATGAATCAATGTTTACACTAGCAAAAGAACTCAGAGGAAGTATATCACATAACCTTCACAAAATGATTTTATTAAGTATCTATTTCGTCAACTAACCAGGAAGCATCAAGTGAGAGTAACTCGATTCCTTGTTGCAACATGGGCTTGAAGCGCAGGGTGAGAGGAAAGGGAACCTTGGCTGTGAGGAACAAGAAAAGGGTTGTTGAGAAAATTGTAACTCAAATGATTTGGCTCATACAACCCCACTACCAAATATAAGTAGAATCAAGTTTTGAATTTTACATAAAACCAGTCTGCAAATATTGACTTAACTGCTTATAGCAAAGACACAATGGAAGCACTTCATTTTACACTACTGTTATTTATATGTTGTTTCAATGTAATCATTTTACCATGCCAATTCTTAGTAAATACCTGATTACTTATGTATCATAAAATAAACTGCAATCGAAGTTCTCTAGTAGTGACAATCATTATCATGTTTTAATGTCACGTGTATAAGTAGTGAAATGCCTTTCTTGCAAGCTCTAAACTCAACAATGCAGTGATCAATATCAATGTAGTAATAAAAATAACATAAGGTAGAGCAAAAACACACAACGAATAAAAATAAGAAATATGAAGAACGAGAAAGTGAAAAGGTATATACAGAGTCAGTTCCAATACCATGTTTAAAATGTGCAGGGATACTAGAGTGATAGAAGTAGATATGTATTGGGGTAAGGTGACTAGGCATCAGGATATATGATAAACAGAGCAGCAGCAGCGTAAATTATGATTGTATGTGAGAGTGTGTGTGTGCGCGCATGTGTAGAGGCAGTATAAATGTGTGTGCATGTTGTGTGTGTCAGTGTGCGTGGGAGTGTAGAGTCCTGTGAGTGTGCAAAATAAAATACTAGGGTCACCTCAGAGTGTCTGTGTAGCCTTTCTGTTAGCTATTTAGCAGTCTCATGGCTCAGGGATAGATGCACCGGCACTGCTTGCTGTGCGGAAGCAGAGAGAACAGTCTATGGCTTGGGTGGCTGGAGTCTTTTCCGGGTCTTCCTTTCACACCGCCTGATAGAGGTCCTGGATGGCTGGGAGCTCGGCCCCAGCGATGGGGTGTCCGCAGCACCCTCTGTAGCGCCAATCCGATCAAGGGCGGAGCTGTTGCCATACCAAGCAGTGACGCAGCCGATGCTCTCAAGTGGTGCAGTTTTAGAACTTTGAGGATTTGAGGGGCCATGCAAAACTTTTTCAACCTCCAGAGGGGGAAGAGGTGCTGTTGCGCTTTCTTCACAACTGTGTGTGTGATTGGACCATTTCAAGTCCTTAGTGATTTGTACACCGGGGAACTTGAAGCTCTCGACCTACTCCACTGTAGCCCTGTTGATGTGGTTGAGGGCATGCCCCCCTCCCCTCCCTTTCCTGTAGTCCACAATCAGCTCCTTGGTCTTACTGATGTTGAGTGAGAGGTTATCGTCCCGGCACAACACTGTTAGGTCACTGACCTCCTCCCTGTAGGCTGTCTCATCGTCGCCGGTGATCAGGCCTACCACATGTTGTCAGCAAACTTGACGATAGTGTTTGAGTCGTGGCCAGGCAGTCGTAGATGAACAGGGAGTGGGGGCCCCGTGTTGAGGGTCAGCATGGCGGAGGTGATGTTGCCTACCCTCACCACCTGAGGTCGGCCGGTACGGAAGTCCAGGATCCAGTTGCAGAGTGAGGTGTTCAGTCCCAGGGTTCTAAGCTAGGTGACAAGCTTGGAGTGGACAATGGTGTTGAATGCTGAGCTTTAGTAAACAGCATTTTAGTCAACAGCATTATCACGTTGGTATTCTTCTTACGTAGGTGGGTGAGGGCAGTGTGAAGTACAATTGAGATTGTGTCGTCTATGGATCTGTTGGAGCGGTTTGCAAATTGGAGTGGGTCTAGGGTGTCTAGGATGATGGAGTTGATGTGTGCCATAACCAGCCTTTCAAAGCACTTCACGATTACAGATGTGAGTGCTACAGGGCGGTAGTCATTGTGGCATGAAGCCTTAAAGTTTGTAGGAACAGGAATGATGGCCGTCATCTTAAGACGTGGGAATTACTGACTGGGACAAGGACCGGTTGAAAATTACTGTGAATATGCCTGCAAGCTGATCTGCACATGGTCTGAGAACGCACCCTGGAATACCGTCCGGCATCACGGGCTTGCGAGTGTTGACCTGATTACAGACCTTACTCACATCTGCCTCGGAGAGCGAGATCACGAGTCCTCTGGGCCGGTGGGGGCCCTCGCATAAGGTATGCCATTGTTATTGAAGCGTGCATAAAATGCATTGTGTTCGTCTGGTAGAGAGGCATCGTTGGGCAGATCATGGCTGTGTTTTCCTTTGTAATCCATAATTGGCTGCAGCCCCTGCCACATGCGGAAGGCATCAGAGCATGTGTAATATGATTCTACCTTGTTCTTATTTTGTCCTTTTTATGACTCTGCGGAGGTCGTAGCAGGATTTTTTTGTTCTTGTTCCTGTCCTCAGCCGTAGCCTCAGGGTTGTCTACGATAGCCCTGTCCATGGTAGCTCTGCCCTATAGCTTTGCGCCAACCTCTGTGTTAATCCAGGGCTTTTGGTATTTTATTAGGATCCCCATTAGCTGTTGCAAAAGCAGCAGCTACTCTTCCTGGGGTCCACACAAAACATGAAATAATACAAAACATTGACAACAGTTCAAGGACAGAAGTACATAAAAAAAAAAAGTTTAAAAAAGGTACACGTAGCCTACATATGAATGCATACACACAAACAATCTAGGTCAAATAGGGGAGAGGTGTTGTGCCGTGAGGGGATGCTTTATCGTAAAAAAAAAAAGAAAAACAGGTTTGCTGTTTATTTGAGCAATATGAGATGGAACAGTGTTTCATGCAATAATGGCTCTATATAATACTGTATTCTTTCTTGAATTTGTTCTGGATTTGGAGACTGTGAAAAGACTGAAAAGGGTAAGCATCTGTGTCAGAGTTGTATGTAAGTTGACTATGCAAACAATTTGGGATTTTCAACACATTCATGTTTCTTATAAAAAAAAAGAAGTGGAGCAGTCAGTCTCTCCTCAACTCTTAGCCATGCAAGAGAGACTGGCATGCATAGTATTTATATCAGCACTCTGATTACAATGAAGAGCAAGATGTGCCGCTCTGTTTTGGGCCAGCTAGAGCTTATCTAGGTCATTCCTTGCAGCACTGGACCACACGACTGGACAATAATCAAGATTAGACTAAACTAGAGCCAGCAGAACTTGCTTTTTGGAGTGTGGTGTCAAAAAAGCAGAGAATCTCTTTATTACGGCCAGACCTCTCCCCACCTTCACAACCATTCAATCTTTATGTTTTGACCATGATAGTTTACAATCTAAGGTAATGCCAATTGGAGAAGCAGCAAACCTTTACCGGGGGGACAACGTTGATGATGCACTTCCTTATGAAGCGGGTGACGATGGTGGTTTGCTCGTTGATGTTATCCAAACAACCCAGTCTCAGTGCAGTGAGCGAGGAGGACGCTACTTACTTGTGACAAACCCCGAGAAGGTCCAGTTGATCCAGCCTCCGATGAGGATCATGGGAAGTACATTGGTCACGTTGCCTTTCATCATGTCTGTCAGCATGCTGGGGTCTGGACAAAGAAACAGTTCCAAACAAGTGGAGTAGTAATACATTTCTTGGTGCATTATCATTCAGAAGGAATATGCTCCTTATCATGTGTCAGGGTATAACGGCCCAATACTGTCCTATCATGGTTTGAGAATAGGATTATGTGAGAAAGTATGATGTGACTGTTATGCTCACCTGTCATTGGGGAGGGAGGAACAACCTTCCTTTTGGTATTTTTTAAGAAGCCATCTTCTTGATTATTGAAGTAATACTTCCTCATCAAGAAAGACTGAAGAAAACGAGGTGTCTCAAAATCTGAGCGCAACTAGCCAACACCATTAAAAAAAAACACCATGTTTACTGTGCTAAGAAGTAAAGATATAGCGAAGTGGCTTTTTAAGGTCATTCCAACATTGATCTCACCTGTTTCGGAATGTACTTCCCATTCTCTCTGAGGATTCTGCTCCTGATAAGAACCTGGCTGAATATCAGAAAGGTATAATTCAAAACAAACTCACAGTAAGATGTGCTCACTAGCTCTTTGATGAACTGTCAATGCACAGTCTGTCTCAGGCAGGGCTCTCCAACCCTGTTCCTGGAAAGCCACCTGTAGGTTATTGCTCCAACACTAATCTAGCACACCTGTTTTTAATAATTAGTTGGTTGATAAACTTAGTCAGGTTAGTTACCACTGGGGTTGGAATGAAAACCTACAGGAGGGTAGCTCTCCAGGAACAGTGTTGGAGAACCCTGGTCGAGGACTACATACTTCCAAGAACCTTACCTGTCTGACACCTGCTCTAATGTCAGCTTCTTGTCACTCTGAAGCAGAATGGAGACATAATGTCGAATTACCCCAACAAGGAACGTGATAAAGACGATGGGCAAGACCACCCAAAGTCTGATATTGGAGTCCAGCAGAAGCTCCGGCTCATCCATAACTAGCAACGCAATAAAGACATAGAACAAGTGTAAGAGTAGGCGTCATTAATAACTTCAGATATGAAAAAATCTGGAAAATGGCCAATATCAAGCAATTTACTCCCGTCACCCAAGGTAGCTAGCTAGTATGCAAACAATAATCGCATTTTAGCTTGCTACTGTAGTTAGCTAATTAACTGGCACAATCGTTAGCTGTCTCAAATACCTGCCAGTACATTATAACTGTCAATTTGGGTGTATAGTTATGAAACTAGTTAACTATAGCTTACTATTACTACAGTGTTGTTAAACATAGTTTACTTAATCTTTGCTCTTGCCAGTTGATAAAAACAGAGAATAGCTAACTGTTAGCTAGCTAAATGCTGCTGGGAAGAGCTGGCTAGTTTCCCGAGGGCTCGGGAAGTGAAGGACGCTATAACGTTAGCAAATAATACATGATTTAAATCGTTAGAAAACAAAACGCTGCAGTGTTTGATATTTATCTTACCCAAGGTAGTCCGTTTGACAAAATACGTGTGTCGTCAGGCGATACTATGCTAATTTATATTAATGCAGATTATTTGCGATGTCTAGCTGCATCAGCAGCCATGGTCACTAAGAGAGCAAAAATGCACGGTATAAGCTTCGACAAAGCAAAGGACAATGCATTGCAACAGTGGGTGAGGGGCTACTATAGTGCCACCTGGTGTTGATGGCTGAAATATCAGTCTTAACGGATACATTTATATTGTCCGTTTATTTACCATAAAATATCGATGATTCACCCAATAAATCAATGCATCTAGCTGAACATATGATTTTCCCTGGATGTCTAGCTATGTATCAATCATACATTTTCTCGCACATCTCATACATTTTCTCGACAGTTCAATGACATGATTCCATTTGTTTAGGAAACTGTCGCCATCTGCTGATAGTTGGGGCGAACACAATTTCCCCAAAACAGAAAATGGCCGGTCAAGAAGATCCTGTGCAGAGGGAGATCCACCAAGACTGGGCAAATAGAGAATACATTGAGGTTATCACGAGCAGCATAAAGAAAATAGCAGATTTCCTCAATTCCTTTGGTAAGTAGCTAAATAGATGGAATTTAGATAACTAGGCAGCCGCATAAAAAAAGACTGTCAATGCGAAGGCCTTAGCCTACTTCAAGTACCGAACGCTGGTCCTGAGTCTTCTTGGTTAACAGTAACGTTAGCTAGTTTCCATCTAAAACACATAGATAAAGTAATATATCAGCTAAAGGTCTCTTACTATTATGTAACGTTATAACACGGGTTTAATATTCATGCATCGACCAATCGATGAAATATTGTAGTTAAATTAGTTTGCTATCTTCTGATGGCTAAGAGACCATTTATGCTTAATCTGCGGTATGGATGGTATGACGCAGAAGCGAAATTCAGTTCTGTTACTGCATCTCTATGAGCCTCAGAAATGTTGTTGTAAACATTGACATGATTGGTTGAATGTAGGTGGGGGCGGGAGGTCCTGTATAAACACAAACTCTTCCCTGACAGCTTCCTGAAACGCAAGAAGTATGAATGCCCCGACTTCTGCAGATGCCATGTCTACGTAAATGCTGTACGGCCAATTCAGAACCTGGATTGACCATGTAGCACCTTTTAATGCCTTGATCATGCCTATATAGTTATTGCATTTTGTTACACCAGAACTACATTCATTTCCAATGGAACTTTGCGTGTGCACTGCGGCATTGAAGTGCAGTGCGTTCTGTGTGGTGCATACAAGTTTGGATTTTATTGAATGCATGCGTCAAACTGTAAGCGTGTAGACTACTTGACAAAAATGGTACCAGAAGGTGAATGTTGAAATTTTGTTGCACACATATCCAGATGCTGCGTACCATTTTGCGCAAAACACTGTAGGTGTGATCGAGGCGTAAGGGGTCTACAGACAGAGCCAACGTTGTTCGTCACAAAAGAGGAAGCTCCGTCATTCGACCAAGTTTTTTCCTACCTGGAAATTAAGACCCGATTTATCATTCCTTGCGAAGACTGAGGGGCAGTATTGAGTGAGTTTAGCAACGGAAGTCCAGCCCTTCTCTACAACATTTTCCGGTATCCCTTCTAGTATAAACACAGTAGAGATGGACATTCTACTACTTGCAAGCTTCCTTTTTTGTTATTTTTATTTTGAGATGATTTAAATTCTTTCCTCTTCAATGCTTCGCAATCTGTAAACAGGCATAACACCAGATCCAAAATGGCAAATGTTGTTGCTAGCTGGTCAAAAAGAGAGGACTTTGCCTGTGCTTAGCACTATTCATTTTATTTTTATCTTAATAGACACCCAAGTCCTTGCTGATGACAAGCATATCCATAACATGATGCTTGAAAATATGAAGACTGGTACTCTGTGATGTGTTAGATTTGCCCCAAACATAATACTTTGTATTCAGGACAAAAAGTGAATTGCTTTGCCACATTTTTTTTGCAGTATTACTTTAGTGCCTTATTGCAAACAGGATGCATGTTTTGGAATATTTTTATTCTATACAGGCTTCCTTTTCACTCTGTCATTTAGGTTAGTATTTTGGAGTAACTACAATGTTTATCCATCCTCAGTTCTATCACAGACATTTCAATTTGTAATAGTTTAAAATCACCATTGGCCTCATGGTGAAATCTCTGAGCGGTTTCCTTCCTTTTCGGCAACTCCATTAGGAAGGACGCCTGTAGCTTTGTAATGAGTGGGTGTATTGATACATCATCCAAAGTGTAATTAATAACTTAACCATGCTCAAAGGGATATTCATTGTCTGCTTTTTAACAATTGTTTACCCATCTACCAATAGTTGCCCTTCTTTACGAGTAATTG
The DNA here is from genome assembly GCF_023373465.1 of Oncorhynchus keta. Lineage (NCBI taxonomy): Eukaryota > Metazoa > Chordata > Actinopteri > Salmoniformes > Salmonidae > Oncorhynchus > Oncorhynchus keta. The sequence continues at coordinate 35,974,326 of NC_068430.1, read as the reverse complement.
GAAATCCATCCTGGTCTTTGTAGTTGAATTTGTGCATGAAATGCACTGCTCAACTGAGGGACCTTAGCAAACTGTACTCCACACATACACTTATCTGTTATTATTAACTTTGATGTGATCATAAAGGTAAATATGTCCACCTTACTGAGTTTTTACTTTCCTTCAGATATGTCCTGCCGGTCTCGTTTGGCCACCCTAAATGAAAAGCTGACAGCGTTAGAGAGGAGAATTGAGTACATTGAAGCAAGGGTAAGTGTCATAATGGTCACTAATTCTATGGTGTAAATAAATGTAATGTTTCCAGTTTACACTCCCTGTACAGTACTGGAAGTCATACTGTGTTCTCTAAACTTTGCTCTCTGTTTAGGTCACAAAAGGAGAGACCTTGACCTAAACCAAGATAGTATGCTGGACTGGGTGCTGCAGTTTGGCTGAGGATAGAATACTACATTTGTGACCAATTCCATATTTGCCCTTTTTAAAAATATATATATTTTTTTAAACTACGCATTTTCTTTTTTTTAACAATTTATTTGTTCTGTGGGACCCAAAAAAAAAAAAATTCATACTGTGTGTATTTTACAACCATAGCTACTGGATGGTGATGGTAATACCACAGCATCACCCACAATGTTATAATCGAGACTCAGTTAATGCTATCTTGTATTTATGTTATCAAGGACCAACATAACTTGTTCATTGATTTGATTTGCACAAATACATGAACTTCCTAATAGGGGAATGTTTTGTTTTAGACACTTCTTTGTAACCAGGTTAAATCAAAAGTGACTATGTCCCACCCCTATGGAGATTTCACAGCACATGCATTGCAGAAATATCCTTCCCATTAGGCTGAACCAGGATGATTTGAACCACAGGAAGAGGAAGTGCCAAAATGAATAGTCAGTTCTTTTACTGTGATCATTATGCTTATCCATATATTTCACTGCTTGTAATACTTATTTTACTTTAGTGTTACATGTAATAACCTGTTTTAAAAGTAAGTTATCCATGTGTTTTTTTGGAGAAGGGCTTAGAAGGTGTTTGGTTCAAGGGAAGCATGCATAAATCCCAGGTTGAAGGTGTTCCTGGAATATAATATAGGCTGGGTGTGGTGTCAAGACCAGCTTGTATTTGCTCAGAGTGAGTCCATACATACACTTGCCACTATAGCCTCTGGTCGCTGCCCTCAGCCATAAACTAGTGTTCTGCTTTCCATGCCAAAGGAACAGATCAACAAACCTCTCCTCTAATGGTCAAAATGTGTTTACTTTTTACTGAGTGCTACATTACATGATGTAAATACAAACATGAATTGTGTTACAGCATTTAGAGGTTTGTGTATGGAGGTTCTGAGTAGTCGTTTTTCTGTTCTACTTGATAATTATTGCACCTACCTGGTGTCTCAGCTCTACCAGTCTGTGATGGGAAGAATGGAAGTATATATTTTTTCTTCTTTTCATATACTAACGGGCCATCAGACTACAGAAACTATAGCAATAGAACTGAAGTAACAGAATAGCAATACCTATAACATTAGCAGTGGGAATATGGCATGAGAAAGAAAAAATGTCGTTGTTTATGTTTTTAAATCAAAGCAGCCAAAGTGGAACTCTTAAGAAGAGTGGAACCTTCGCTCTCCTAATATAAAGTTGAACCCTCTACACCCCTATCCTCTTCTCATCTCCTCACTGCTCTTCCTTTCCCTTCCCTAAAATTGTCTCTCCTTTCTCTTCTCCTGAAAAGTAAAAAATAGTGTCGGTGGATGAATATTTTAGACATTCCCCCTATGCACTTGTGGAGATGTCAAATCAAATTGTATTGGTCACATACACATGGTTAGCAGATGTTAATGCGAGTGTAGCGAAATGCTTGTGCTTCCAGTTCCGACCATGCAGTAATATCTAACAAGTAATCTAACAATTTCACAACAACTACCTTATACACACAAGTGTAAGGAATGAATAAGAATATGTACATATAAATGTATGGATGAGCGATGGCCGAACGGCATAAGCAACATGCAGTAGATGGTATAGAGTACAGTATATACATATGAGATGAGTAATGTAGGGTATGTAAACATATAAAGTGGCATTGTTTAAAGTGACTAGTGATACATTTATTACATCCAATTTTTAATTATTAAAAGGGGCTAGAGATTTGAGTGAGTATGTTGGCAGCATCCACTCAATGTTAGTGATGGTGTTTAACAGTCTGAAGGCCTTGAAATAGAAGCTGTTTTTCAGTCTCTCAGTCTCAGCTTTGATGCATCTATACTGACCTCGCCTTCTGGATGATAGCGGGGTACACAGGCAGTGGCTTGGGTGGTTGTTGTCCTTGATTATCTTTTTGGCCTTCCTGTGACATCGGGTGCTGTAGGTGTCTTGGAGGGCAGGTAGTTTGCCCCCGGTGATGTGTTGTGCAGACTGCACCACCCTCTGGAGAGCCTTGTGGTTGTGGGCGGAGCAGTTGCCGTACCAGCGCGGGCGGTGATACAGCCCGACAGGATGCTCTCAATTGTGCATCTGTAAAAGTTTGAGTGTTTATGGTGACAAGACAAATTTCCTCAGCCTCCTGAGGTTGAAGAGGTGCTATTGCACCTTCTTCACCACGCTGTCTGTGTGGGTGGGCCATTTCAGTTTGTCTGTGATGTGTACGCCAAGGAACTTAAAACTTTCCACCTTCACTGTCCCGTCGATGTGGATAGGGGGGTGCTAGATAGGTGGAAGTATTATGACATTGGCTGATACAACCCTAACCCGTGTTTGATTAGTTAGTGTGTAGTCCTAGATGGTTTTTTATCTGCTGTGTTTAGTGGTGTTTTGGATGTTAGGATGTGTTAACTCCCACTGAGTAAACACTTGTTCCCAGCATCTGGGTTTTGTGCTTTTCTCATGGGCCTCCTGTTCTGTGAGAGACTAACCACACAACAAATACAAAGGATTTTGAGAGTTTTCTTTGTCAGAGGCCATATTGTAGAATGGAAATGTTCAATGTACTGTAGAGGATCATAGAAAATATTTATTTAGAGTATTCTGGAATAATCTCATTGTCTAAGGTATGGGATGGTTTCCCGGACTCAGATTACACCTCGTCATGGACAAAAAAAGTCAAGCTCAATTTAAATTCAATATAAAAAAAACATTTTTGTCCAGGACTAGACTTAAGACAGGAGAGGAAGAATATACAGTATTTATCTTAGGTACAAGCATGTTAGGGGGTGTGGGGAGGGGCAGGCATTCCCCCTAGCATGCTCGTACCTTGATGTTTCTGTGTTAAATTACATTGACTGTACATGATTTGGAAAGGCACACACCTGTCTATATAAGCTCCCACAGTTGACAGTACATGTCAGAGCAAAAACCAAGCCAAGAGGTCAAAGGAATTGCTCAGAGATGACAGGATTGTGTAGAGGCACAGATCTGGGGAAGGGTACCAAAAAATGTCTGCGGCATTGAAGGTCCCCAAAAACACAGTGACCTCCATCATTCTTAAATGGAAGAAGTTTGGAACCACCAAGACTCCTAGAGCTGGCCACCCGGCCAAACTGAGCAATTGGGGGAGATAGGCCTTGGTCAGGGAGGTGACCAAGAACCCGATGGTCACTCTCACAGCACGCCAGAGTTTCTCTGTGGAGATGGGAGAACCTTCCAGATGGACAACCATTTCTGCAGCACTCCACCAATCATGCCTTTATGGTAGAGTGGCCAGATGGAAGCCACTCCTCTGTAAAAAGGCACATGACAGCCCGCTTTGCCAAAAGGCACATGGAGAACTCTGACCATGAGAAACAAGGTTCTCTTGTCTGATTAAACCAATATTGAACACTGGCCTGAACTCTGGCCAACTGTCATGTCTGGAGGAAACCTGGCACCATCCCTACGGTGAAGCATGGTGGTGGCAGCATCATGCTGTGGGGATGTTTTTCAGCAGCAGGGACTAGGAGACTAGTAAGGATCAAGGGAAAGATGAATGGTGCAAAGTACAGAGAGATCCTTGATGAAAATCTGCTTCAGAGCACTCACGACTTCGGACTGGGGTGAAGTTTCACCTTCGAACGGGGCAATGACCCTAAGCACACAGCCAAGACAACACACGAGTGGCTTTGGGACAAGTCTGAATCTCCTTGAGTGGGCCAGCCAGAGCCCGGACTTGAACCCGATCAAACATCTCTGGAGACCATTCTTCCACATAAAATAGGAGCTCTGTAGGAGACAGCCCTGGAGCCATCTGTTTTCTTAAATATTGGGGAAACAAGGAGTCCTGCATCTTGTGGTTCTCTTCTGTTGTCCCTTTCTAACACATACCTCAAAGAAAGAAAATGAAACTCATTTTATCCTCTATACCACGATATACATTTGCTCTTATTCCAGAAAGCACACCACATATACCCTGGCATAATGTGGCTAAGTGATGAGGAGAAATGTAAAGTTTTTTTGTCCATTGTGTATTTCCATTTGTGGAAAATTTAGTTAAAGACTGGAATAAAAAATTCTAAAATATTTAGCTTCTATGTGGTAAATGGCATGTGTGTACATAAACTAAGCAAAAAAAGAAACGTCCTCTCACTGTCAACTGTGTTTATTTTCAGCAAACTTAACATCTGTAAATATTTGTATGAACATAAGATTCAACAACTGAGACATGAACTGCACCAGATTTGCCAGTTTTTGCTGTGAGATGTAACCCCACTCTTCCACCAAGGCACTTGCAAGTTCCCGGACATTTCTGGGGGGAATGGCCCTAGCCCTCACCCTCCGATCCATCAGGTCCCAGACGCGCTCAATGGGATTGAGATCCGGGCTCTTCGCTGGCTATGGCAGAACACTGACATTCCTGTCTTGCAGGAAATCACCCACAGAATGAGCAGTATGGCTGGTGGCATTGTCATGCTGGAGGGTCATGTCAGGATGAAGGGTACCACATGCAGGAAGGTACCACATGAGGGAGGAGGATGTCTTCCCTGTAACGCACAGTGTTGAGATTGACTGCAATGACAACAAGCTCAGTCCGATCATGCTGTGACACACCGCTCCAGACCACGACAGACCCTCCACCTCCAAATCGATTCTGCTCCAGAGTACAGGCCTTGGCATAACACTCATTCCTTCGACGATAAACACAAATCCGACCATCACCCCTGGTGAGACAAAACCGTGACTTGTCAGTGAAGAGCACTTTTTGCCAGTCCTGTCTGGTCCAGCGACGAAGGGTTTGTGCCCATAGGCGACGTTGTTGCCTGTGATGTCTGGTGAGGAACTGCCTTACAACAGGCCTACAATCCCTCAGTCCAGCCTCTCTCAGAGGCTTGCGGACAGTCTGAGCACTGATGGAGGGATTGTGCGTTCCCGGTGTAACTTGGGCAGTTGTTGTTGCCATCCTGTATCTGTAACGCAGGTGTGATGTTTGGATGTGCTGATCCTGTGCAGGTGTTACACGTGGTCTGCCACTGCGAGGACGATCAGCTATCCATCCTGTCTCCCTGTAGCGCTGTCTTAGGCATCTCACAGTACGGACATTGCCATTTATTGCCCTGGCCACATCTGCAGTCCTCATGCCTCCTTGCAGCATGCCTAAGGCACGGTCACGCAGATGAGCAGGAACCCTGGGCATCTTTCTTTTGGTGTTTTTCAGTCAGTAGAAAGGCCTCTTTAGTGTCCTAAGTTTTCATAACTGTGACCTTAATTGCCCATCTGTAAGTTGTTGGTGTCTTAACGACCGTTCCACAGGTGCATGTTCATTGTTTATGGTTAATTGAACAAACATGGGAAACCCTTTACAATGAAGATCTGTGAAGTTATTTGGATTTTTACAAATTATCTTTGAAAGACAGGGTCCTGAAAAATTGACATTTCATTTTTTGATGAGTTTAGGATTGTGTATAGGCTTGTCTCCCATATGAATCTTCTCTTTGTGCTATACTGGGTTCGATTGCCTTCTGTTTCTTTTTTTCTGTATATGTTGTATGTATGTGTATATACACTGTGTGTATATTATTTTACTGCTCCAGGGATATAATTATTGTTTGGATAACCTTATTTACTATTGTGTATTGATTTTTACCTTACATTTTCACTCTTTATGCGATGCGCAATGCAGAGAATACCGTAAGAATAATTATCATTTCATTACCATCGTGAATTATTGTAATGTTTGTGTCAATTAATCCCAAAAGGAATGGGTTGCCAATTGGCGATTTGACACGAAAATAACATTTCATTCATACACTTCTCAAACTTTCACCTTCTCTTATCTCTCCTTTCCTGACAGGCATCCCCTCCTCCCAATATCAGTCAATCATAATCACCTTCATTGTGCATCGTTGTAAACATTAGATTAATTACCGTTTGTGTTTCCCTCTTATCGCTCGCATGTTTATCCTTGCCCTAGTCTAGTGGCTTTATAAATACATTTGATTTGACAGGCGTAGGGTTCCATCATAGGGAACATACTCGAGTTCCCAGTGCACATTTTTTTCACGATGCGAGATTTTATAAATTAAACAAATTAGAATAGTAGTTCATCTCTATAGCCGGATAATCTAAAATAGATTAATAACACATACGTATGTCTACTTCACTAACGTTAGCTAGCTATCTAACGCGTTAGTCAACGCAAAGGCGTTAGTTAGCTCGTTTACTAATGACCTAGATTAATATCTCTCCTTAATTAAATTCGAACTCTACATTCTGTCCAGACGCTTTATACTTTTTGTTTACAACAAATGTGTTCCTTTTCTCCTGTTTATAAATATGATACTATTCCTGATTTCAGGCAACGCAACTCTGGCTTCATCGGCGCGAGTCGAGCAGATGGTACTATGACGTCACTATGACAAATTCGATATCCTTTCTAGCCATGACCGAATGAACGTAGTAGGTCAGGATAATTCGTTTAGATGAGGAAAATGATTTTTGACAAACTGTATCCCATCTAACCATTACCCATTCCTTTGGATTTACAACAGTAGCTAGCTAGCGTTAGCTGTATGCTGGCACAAAACTAAAGAAGGAATCAGAGGGAAATACATTTTTATTTGTAATGTTATAAAACAGGCCACGAAAGCCAGGCCTTGATACTTTATTTAACTGGTAAGTATTCAATTTACATTGCTATCAACTGCTAGCAAATCTGTTCTAACAAGATAATCCTTGACTGTTCAATCATCTCACCTAGCTAACGTTATTTTTAATCTGTGTACTTGGCAAAGACCTAGCTTGCTAAAATAGCAGTTAGTTAGGTAAGTACTATCCGAGACTTGTGTCGCTTGCTACATCCTTAGCTAGCTAGATAGCCAAGTTAGCCAGCTAGTAGCTAGCATTGTTTTTAAGCAATAACGTTTAAGTAAATTAGTGTTTAACTATTTGTTGGCATTTCAACAAGTTTAGTAATTGATGCAACATTCATTTTGCATCCCTACAGTTCATTTGTAAACCTGGCTGTTGCTGTTCAGCAGTGAAACATGGGGGCTGACAAGAGGTGAGAATTTCTCCGACCTTTACTCAGGAGTAAAGATTGCCAGAAGATACCGACACTACCATTACGTTTGTTTACACTGAGCTGCAATGGGGTCGAAACGCAGTCATAGTTACATTAAGGCACAGTGCGAGATATGGATCGAAAACGTACCTCAATGCCGGGATTGGATATGATACTGTACTCGGTTGTACCTTTATCCACACTGCTCCATTGAGAATATTGAAATACTGCCAGTTTTAACTGTACAATTAGGAGTACTGTGGCATGTCCCGTCCCTGCATTGAGGTACATTTTCCGACCCATATCTCACGGCGGCTCCAAGGTTTCTTAATGTAATTATAGCGCATGGTTACATGCACACAATCATGTGATTATTGTGGATAGTCAGGTTAATACACTGAACTGCAACATGTAAAGTGTTGGTTTCATGAGCTGAAATAAAATATCCCATTTCTCCTTTGCCAAGATTATCCATCCACCGGACAGGTGTGCCATATCAAGAAGCTGATTAAACAACATGATCATTACACAGGTGTGCCTTGTGCTGGTGACAATAAAAGGCCACTCTAAAATGTGCAGTTTTGTCACACAACACTATGCCACAACACAGTGCCACCGATATCTCAAGTTTTGAGGGAGCAGGCAATTGGCATGCTGACTGCAGGAATTTCCACCAAAGCTGTTGTCAGAGAATTTTATGTTAATTTCTCTACCATAAATTGCCTCCAACGTTGTTTCGGAGAATTTGGCAGTATGTCCAACCGGCCTCACAACCCGCAGACCATGTCTATGGCATAGTGTGGGCGAGCGGTTTGCTGATGTTAACGGAGTGCCCCGTGGTGGTGGGGTTATGGTATGGGCGGGCATAGGCTACGGACAGCAAACACAATTGCATTTTATCAATGGCAATTTGAATGTACAGAAATACTGTGATGAGATCCAGAGGCCCATTTTTTTTTTGAAAGTTATCTTTGACCAACCGATTCATATCTCTATTTTGTCATGTAAAATTCATAGATTAGGACCTAATGAATTTATTTCTGTTGACTGATTTCTTCATATGAACTGTAGCATGTTGCATTTATATTTTTGTTCAGTATATCATTTGTCATTTAAAACATTTACATACAGTGCCAGAAGAACGATTTCCCTAATAATCCTGTTTACATGGACACATCTGAAGTTAGGCTACTGATGGGACTTTTGATAAATGCAGAAAATCCGCAAACAAAATAAATGTTCTACTATGGTGACTGTTATTTTTGCAAAGACCATTTGATTCTGAGTTCGGACATATAAAGTTTGTATGTGTAAACTATATATAAGATGAATATTTAACTCTCGCATAAGAGTGAGGCTTGCGCTACACGGTGCTGGCACGTGCTTAGATCAAATACACTTCCTAATAATTTGAAAGATTGCTCAGAAAACCAGGTGTTTTAATCAGCGTATGCTTACTTCGATTATGATCTTACGCCGATTTAAGATAAACAAAGTACGGTGTTTACGTGAATAATGCCATACTCTGTAGTGTGCATGTAAATGTGCGCTATGATTGTGTTCCGACCCCAGTGCAGCTCAGTGTAAACAAGTGTATAGGTAGGGTTGTTATCTCTGAATGCAATGCACTCTTCCGACAAACATGGTATTTTCTAGGAATGCCCCATTCATAGATGCAAAGTTCCTTTAGCGCCTATTGACAATAGTATCTTCTGTCCGGGGGTGATTTGTTAAAGGTGCAATATGCAGAAATTCTCTGCCATTTCCTGGTTGCTAAAATTAGATTAGTTCGCCTAATTTCAGTTTGTGACAAAACAAGCAATGTATAATAATTGTACAATCTAAACCGCTGTGAAATATCTTTAAAATAACAAAAAATATTGTATTTTCAGCTGGTGTACAAAACCGAAAGTAAAAGATGCAAAAACTAAACATAAGAACCGGAAGCATAGAAATAGCGCTCACAGAACATATCTATCGCTTCTTAGACTTGCTTTCAATGAGAATGACATATCTATAACTCATTGTGAATTTGGTCGGGTCGCCCTAAATGTTACATATTGCAGCTTTAAGAGGCCTGACGCTAGTTCTGTACATTAAAACGCATCGCTTGCAGTATGGTTTTGGAAACATAAGGAAAGTATCTTTCATATCAGCAAGAAATCAAAGGTTAAATTGCCACATACATTTTATAGGGTGAGGGTTCCCACACGGCCATATTTCCATGTTACAGGGCTTGTAAACGGACGGAAGACAGAGGCGCACCTGTGCTAATTAGCTATCTGCGTCTACGAACACCTGTGTTGTCACTGGAAAAATAGTGTCTGCAATTGTATTAAAACAGTGAACAGTAAGTGAATATTTAGCATTTGTCGAATTATTTTGATATGAAAGTACAGGGCTTTTTGTTGCTAGAACCGTACTGCAATTGAGAATCGATTCACGTTTAGTTGGAGTATTTGGCTGTTTTGGCTTCCAGAGCCAATCCACCTCTAAACAGAATATGTAAGGTCCTTGGACTATAAGGAGTAACGTTTGGCTCCTTTAGTCCATTATTGAGCTAGGAATGTTACATGGGGGCGGCAGGGTAGCCTAGTGGTTAGAGCGTTGGACTAATAACCGAAAGGTTGCGAGTTCAAATCCCCGAGCTGACAAGGTACAAATCTGTCATTCTGCCCCTGAACAGGGGGCCGTTCCTAGATATATGTGTATTAGCTGATTATGTCATGTGAATAATGTTACCTTGTGTGCATATTTTCTTAGGTTTGGCCGAAGTGAGCGTAGTGGGAGGTATGCGTCAGACCGGGGTCGAGATGATCCAGAGTGGCGTGAAAGACGGGACAGAGAGCAAGATAGGGATTATGACCAGCGCTGGAGTGACGAGAGACACACTGACCGTTTTGATGAGCGCAGAGACCGAGACGGCCCTGAGGTGAGACTCGAGGAATCAAGTTACGGTCATGGGGATCTCATTGACCTTGGACATGCATTCATCAAAAACATGTTCGGTACTGGGCTGTTTGCCATGAAGAGCTGTTGTTCTCAGATGTAATGTTGCTTGCCCTCTTCAGTTAACAAATGTTTTCTTCTTGCAGAGAAGGCGAAAGCGCCACAACAGTGACAGGTCTGAAGATGGCTATCAGTCTGATGGCGATTATCAAGAGCAGGATCATAAGATTGAGCTGGGGCAGGAGGAGAGCAAGACCATCATGCTCCGGGGCCTGTCCCTCTATGTCACAGAGGAAGCTGTAGGTCCTCTTTATTCCTAACCGCACGTTGATATAACTACTGATAATATATGCTTCACAGAGCTGCCGTATAGAGGCTAGCATGCCATATGCAGTATTGATGTGTATAATAGGAAACATACATTGTGGATTGTGACCTCTCTTGAATATAGTGAACCGTGGCCCACTGAATGTTCCCCTCCTGTGTTTCAGATCCAGGCTGCTCTTGAGCAGCTGCAGGGACCCCAGCCTGTGGACATCCGGCTGATGAAGAAGAGGACAGGTGAGAGTTGTTGTCTGGAGCCTCAGGTTGATTTGGCTCCACACACACTACCACCCCACACACGCCACCTTGCCTCCAATATCAATCATATTTGCCATAGCAAAGGAACCTTCACCACACCTACACCAGTGGGTCTTTTCTTTTGTGGATTGTTTTTATTTGTAGATGAGATTGAGACCATAAGGGTATCCTTCGAAGCAAGCTAGATGTACTCAGGGTTTTTCTAAAGCTGACCAGCCTCAGTTTGCTTCACATTCCAGCTCAGTCGTCGTCCGTACTACGACAGTGGATATTGCTTGTCCGTCTGACGCTAACTCTAGCAGGCTTGTAACTGTGTGTGCATGTCGCACATGGCTACAAACTTCATTGAGACAATGCTGAAACATCAATCCATGGGTGAGTTAAGTCAGTGCCACATTTTCATTTGTGCCGAACTCAAAATGAAAGAAAAGTTATCTTGCAAATTCAGCAGGCTATGGTGTGAAATATACTTTTAGAAGTGCCATCTTTATTTTATTACTTATTATTAATGCTGTCTTTGGTGTGCTTATCAATGCACAAGCACCCTTTTTCCTCACTCATATCGATAATTTTTATTTATTAAGTCATACAAATGTTTTACATTGCATGAAGTTTAAAATGCATTCTGTCATAAAAAAAAGTGTAATGTGATATTTTAACACAAAAAGAAATGGATTAATAAAATATTGACTCCGTCGTCTTCCTAATGAAGGGGATGATGAATCAATCTTTGCAAGAGGGAATCTGATTTCACTGGTCCTCAACTCTCTGCTCTGTCATTTCATTCAGGGTAAGTGGAGTTAGCCCTGAGTTAGCCTGCCCTGGAGCAGGTTAGTTCTGAAGGATTCGTTGCCATAGTAATTTACCTGGCTAAAAGGTGAGCCATTTTCGTGTGACTGGTTATCCCAAGTTGAACTCTGAGTTGACCAAAGTTACCTCGCTAACTCCTCAAATGTGCTTCGTAGGATACCCCTTTGGTAAGTGGGTGTACTTGTCTCTTTTTTTTCCTCTTTTTTTTTTAAGCACTTCACATTTTATCGTATCATCTTTGCGTGGCAATCAGTCAAGTGTGGTCCAAGCACTGTCATCTGAAGGCTTTCATGCTATGGCAAAGGTTACCCCTCCCCTACCCTCTTCAAAGTAAATCCCACTGTTTCACTTGTAATGGGTTGTGAAGCAGACTGTGACAGAGTTTGAATGTTGTGCCAAAGCACTCTGACTAACACAACTCCCGTCTATATTTGAATGCTGTCTCTAGGTATAAGCAGAGGTTTCGCCTTCGTGGAGTTTTATCACTTGCAAGATGCTACCCGATGGATGGAGACCAATCAGGTTGCTTCAACAATCGCCAAGTCTAGATTTTGTCTTGGAGATCAGAGCCCAAAATAACAAACAGATGTCTTGAGAGACTGACCTTTGAGAAATGTGCTGTATAAGTGACCATTTGCTGAGAGCTGAGGGTCCTACATAGACAAAGGCCAGCGCCAATGCTTTTGTTATATGAATCTGATTTCTTTCTTTAAGTTGTCTTTATAATATCATTAACTAGATGGATTATTCTAACATAGATTCTAGTTTAAGCAGGTTAGACAGAAAAAAATTGTCTATACAATAAAAATGTGCAAGATTAGCATTGGACCCTCTGAAGCTCACCATACAAAGTGTCAACTTATACATTTTTAACATTTGGAATGAAGACTGGATTTAAGCAATCAAAAGAGGAGGTAGCTCATTTTGTGTGTGCTGTTGTGTAGCTAAATAAGTGTATATTTTAAGAAAATAAGGATTTTACTTTAGGAGTTTAGGCGCTCTTTGGTTCTGGGTGTCTCACATAACCATGTTTTGATATGGCTGCCCCAAGGGCAGGGTTCCACATAGCACACTTTGCTCCAGCTCAGTCTCTTGGCCCATTACACATCCTCCACCTTTCAAACCGAAGACGAGGGAATGGGCCAAGGACGGGCTGGTAGCACTCCGGTCCGACACACTGCTAGAATCCTACTCAGCACATGCACTCCCCTTTCTCTATCTCTCTCTCTCTAGCTCTCTATCTCTACCTCCCCTTGTAGCTATCTCGTAGCTCTCTCTCTCTGTGTCTCTCTCTCGCTCTCTGTGTCTCTCTCTCTCTCTCTGTGTCTCTGTCTGATCTACTCACCCCTGTGTTCTCTGAGGGGTTGTACCTAAGCGAGTGTGAACCTAGCAACTCTTTCCCTTCCCGGCTGTGCTCGCTCATGGGGTGTGATAGTATGAGAATCTCACCTGACTGTGTGGCTAGGAGTTGAGGAAGCAAAAATAACTGGTGGCTTTTGATCTTACAGAATAAGCTGATGATCCAGGGAAAGTGTGTAGCTATGCACTACAGCAACCGGAGACACACATTTGAAAACTGGCTCTGCAATGCTGTAAGTATCCCCTCTTCTCCACCTCCATGTTTCCTACTCCACAGACCAAATCCCTTCTCTGTTTTGTGTTGCCAAATGGTTTCGCTCATAGTTTCCATCAATGTTTCTAGATACACTATTTTGTCGTTAAGGTTTAATTAAACTGAGTGAAAACAATGTAACCGGTTGCTTGCAGTGCGGTCTGTACAATTTCCGGAAGAGACTGAGGTGCTTCAGATGTGGAGCAGTCAAAGTAGGTAAGTAGCCTGGTGTTCATACTTGCATCCCCAATGTAGATGGCTCAGCAAAAGAGACCAGTGATTATCAAGTATCACATTCTAGACCCTTGATGTGAAAGTCCAGTGGCCAATCCCAGGTGATATCATAGTTGCTGGGTGGGCCTTGATAGAACTACTTTGCTATTGTGTTTTAAACAGAGGGGTCAGAGTCTGCTGGCCCCAGTGACTGGAACTTAGAGCCTAAGCAAGCTGGAGACTACTGTGGTGACAGTGAGTACCATCTTCTAACCATTCTGTGTGCCTTTGTGTGTGGCTATTGATAGGAAGAGTAGGAACATTCTCTTATTTTCTTGACAGCGATCATCTTGAGAAACATCGCTCCCCTCTCCAGCATTGAGGCCATCATGACGACCCTGGCTCCCTACGCCATCCTGTCTCCGGGCAACATCCGTCTGATCAAGGACAAACAGACAGGACAGAACAGAGGCTTCGCCTTTGTACAGCTCTCCTCTCCACTGGTATGCGTGTTGTCATCAGAATGATGCACATTGTCATTGTAATATGATTGGCTAAGTTAGGTCTCATGTTGACAGTATGTCTGCAATCCTTATTCTTATTCCTGTGTAGGAGGCTTCCCAGCTCCTGACAATCCTCCAGGGCCTGCAGCCCCCTCTGAAGCTGGATGGGAAGACTATTGGGGTGGATTATGCGAAGAGTGCCAGGAAGTGAGTCATGACTCTGTCTCCCTTTATCAAACAATACACCACATACTCACTCCGTACACAGCTATAGGAAAGCACCATAGGAACAAGAAGATTAAACATGCATCTTCCCACACCAAAATCCAGACCTCATTTCTTTGCGTTTCCCCGACAGAGACCTGCTGATGCCAGATGGAAACAGAGTCAGTGCCTTCTCCGTTGCCAGCACAGCCATTGCTGCTGCTCAGTGGTCCTCCAGCCAGGTATCACTATGACTACTCCCTCTGCACCTCATGTCACTTTATCTAAATCATGTAGTTGTGGTCCCACCACTCTGTTCTAATGCCTTGGTCTCTTTCCGTCTTTCAGCCAAAGCAGGCCCTGGGTGCTACCACAGACTATGGTTCCCTGCAGGAGGGCTGTGCACAGCACACACAGGTCAGTACTCTTTGGAGGCCAACTGAACTCATCGTTCCACACCAAATGGGGGATGCTCTTTAAACCTGAAGCTGTGCATCAATGACAGATAGCCAGTAAATTGAACTTTAAAGATAGTTTTAAGCAACATGTATAATATTTGTCTTTCAGTATGGGCAGGATTATCTGTCGTGGCCTCAGCAGCCTGCTGTGTTGGATCCTGCTCCTGGAGACGGAATATTAGGAGGTGAGAATCCAAATAGACCGACGTCTACTTCACAGTGCGTCTTAACACTACAACTAGTGACTCAGACTGTCTGGTTTATGTTATGACTTTAATCATGGTTTGTGTATTTTAATGGCAGCTGCACCAGGAGTGAAGGCCCTGGTCCCTACAGCAGCAGGTGTGGTTGTTTCCCAGACCACACAGATCTACCAACATCACCTCCTCAGCCAGCCTACCATACAGGTAGCGCTTAAGGGCTCACATCAATATTTATGATGCTTGTTACACACATGCTGCTCAATCGGGTTTTGTCAATACGGATGAGTGCAGCAGTTGAACATGTGGTGCTGTTGTTTTCCCACCCACAGGCACACCAACTAGTTCGGCAGATTGATGTGCCACCACAGGCTACCAGTTCCAGAGTTGCCACCTCTTCACTGAGAACAGCAGCAGCTGCTTTGGCAGCCTCCCCTGGAGCTGCCACTTTCTCTGACAGCACATCTGGTAAGAAGGGATTTCCATTCTTTATTTAGTTTGAACGTCATTGTCATAGATTGAATACCTGAAGGTCATTCAATACAATGTATCTGCTGTTTCTTTTAACCAGTTGTTCCTGACACCTCTGCTTACCAATATGATGAGTCATCTGGGTACTACTACGATCCACAGACTGGTCTGTACTACGACCCTAACAGCCAGGTATGTATAGTACCTTCGGAAAGTATTCATATCTTTTGACTTATTCCACATTTTGTGTTACAGCTTGAATTCAAAATGGATTAAAAAATATATACAAATGCTCAACCATCAACAAACAATACCCCATAATGTCCAAGTGAAAACAACATGATTTTAGAAAGGTTTTCAAATGTATTGAAAATTAAATACAGAAAGTATTCACACCCTGAGGCAATACATGTTAGAATCACCTTTGGCAGCGATTACAGCTGAGTCTTTCTGGGTAAGTCTCAAAGAGCTTTGCACACCTGGATTTGCACATGATTATTTTTACAATTCTTCAAGCTTTGTCAAGTTGGTTGTTGATCATTGCTAGACAGCCATTTCAAGTCTTGCTAAAGATTTTCAAGATGATTTTAAGTCAAATTTTAACTAGGCCACTCAGGAACATTCAATGTTGTCTTGGTAAGCAACTCCAGGGTAGATTTGGCCTTGTGTTTTAGTTTATTGTCCTGCTGAAAGGTGAATTCATCTCCCCGTGTCTGTTGGAAAGCAGACTGAACCAGGTTTTCCTCTAGGATGTTGCTTGTGCTTAGCTTTGTTCTGTTTCTCCCCCCCCCAAAAAAAACTCCCTAGTCCTTGCAGATGACAAGCATACCCATAACATGATGCAGCCACCACCATGCTTGAAAATATGACTGGTTGTACTCAGTATTGAATTTTTTGCCGTTTTACTTAAGTGCCTTATCATAGCCATTTAACTCTAACTTTTTTAAAGTCACCATTGGCCTCATGGTGAAATCCCTGGGATGGTTTCTTTACTCTCAGGCAACTGACTTAAGAAGGACTTCTGTATCTTTGTAGTGATGGGTGTATTTATAGTGTAATAAAAATATATAATTATAGTGTAATTAATCATTTCACCATGCTCGAAAGGACATTCAATGTCTGCTTTTTTAAACGTTTAGCCATCTACCAATAGGTGCCCTGAACTTATTTAGGCTTGCCATAATAAAGGGGTTGAATACTTATTGACTGAAGACATATCAGCTTTTCATTTCTTTTGAATTTGTAAACATTTCTGAAAACTTAATTCCACTTTGAATACTTTCTGAAGACAGTGTAACTACTCTCTCACCCCTATAGACTTCCTCCTTATCAGGGAAATCATCATGATTGATGTGTTTATATTATTATGTATTTTAAATCTCTGTGTAGTACTACTTCAACTCCCAGACCCAGCAGTACCTGTACTGGAACAGTGAGACACAGACCTACATCCCTGCACCAGCAGCAGCAGAAACAACAGCAGCAGCAGCAGCAGACTCAAGCTCCGAACAGGCTTCTGCCTCCTCAACAGCCTCATCCAGCACAGAGTCCAAGGAGAAGAAGGACAAGCCCAAAAGCAAGTCTGCCCAGCAGGTAACAGGCAGACAAGCACCTCTTGCAAGAATGGGAAGTCTCATACTGAAGCACTAATACATGTTGTGAGATATGTTAGTAACTCTGTTGTCTCCCATTTCAGATAGCCAAAGACATGGAGCGATGGGCCAAGAGCCTAAACAAGCAGAAGGAGAGCATCAAGAGCAGCTTGCAGGGCCTGGGGCAGGGCAGGGATGAGGACCGGAGAGAGGCTGCCGCTGCTGATGCAGGCTTCTCTACCCTTTTTGAGAAAAAGGTACTCATGATTATAACCCTCTAAGTCAATATACTGTAGCTGGCTCTTAAATCATGTCACAGCTGTGGTACTGAGATACTTATCTCAATTAAAGGATTATGAACTGTTTGGTGTCATGTCAATGGGTGGCAGGTAGCCTAGCGGTTAGAGTGTAGGGCCAGTAACCCGAAAGGTCGCTGGTTCGAATCCCTGAGCCGACAAGGTGAAAAATCTTTCAGTGCCTTTGAGCAAGGAACTTAACCCTAATTACTCCTGTAAATCACTCGGAATAAGAGTGTCTGCTAAATGACTAAAATGTAAATGCAAGTGTCTGATTTTGTATTTTGCTCCTCCAGCATGGTGCAGGGTTTGAGACCCAGCCGTTGGTGATGAATGAGCTGCTGAAGAATGGAGAACCGGAAACCCCAGTAGCCAAGGTAAGGATGTAGCTGAGATGGCACTGTGAAACACTACTGTTAGACTACAGAGAAAGACAATAGCAGCTTGGATTATTAGTGGTTTTGGGCCATCTGGTGGTGAGATGTGAAATCACTTTGTATCTATCCCTATTGGAAAGCCCAGTCCTCACTTCTCCAGTGGCTTGTGGGGCATGGTTCTCACTTCATAGTTAAAGGTTTGTGTGTGTTGCAGAGTGGCCTGGTGGCAGCCTACATTGGTGGGGACAGTGACTCAGAGGAGGCAGCCAATCCAGAGAGTGGAGGTGTGGGTGATGAGGGGTCAGACAAGCTGACAGACTGGAAGAAGATGGCCTGCTTGCTCTGTCTCAGGCAGTTCCCCGGCAAAGACGCCTTGCTGCGTCACCAGCAGCTCTCAGACCTGCACAAGGTAGGATGGCAAGCAGCAGAATGGCACTTTAATCTCTGAGTCTGGGTGGAGGGAAATATTTTGGGATATTTTTGGCCCTGCCATCTGCTGAGGGTGTGCAGTTGCCTTTTAGCATAAGCAAGGTGAGAACACACATTCTTTTGAACTGTCATACCAAGACTAGTCGTGGCATTTAAATGTGTGAATTGCATAGTTCCCAGAGAGTATTAACCCCTTCTTTTTTTTGTTGCTTTATTGTCTTAGCAAAACTTGGAAATTCACAGAAGATCCAAACTATCTGAGGCCAAGCTGGAAGAGTTGGAGAGAAAAGAGATGGAGGTAGGCTTTACTCTTTGAAGATTTTTGACATTCACAGGAACATTTTTAGAAAGCCGATATCTTCAATGACACCAATGATTATAATTTGTGTTATGTTGACCTGATTCTGTGTAGCTGAAGTACAGAGACAGAGCTGCTGAAAGAAGGGATAAGTATGGTGTTCCCGAACCACCAGCACCCAAGAAGAAGAAATTCTATCAGCCTCCTGCCCCCACAGTGTAAGGGCTTCAACCAATCCGATCTCAAAAGCAGGGGGTCTCACGTTACGAGAATTTTATTGTCCAACTACATCCTTGATCAATTCAAGTAACCAGAAATAAATGAATTACATTTTATTAATACTGTTTGATTAATTCACCTCTCATCAACCACCTGACACACAGGAATTACGAGCAGCCCACCAAAGACGGTCTGACCAGTGACAACATTGGGAACAAGATGCTGCAGGCCATGGGCTGGCAGGAGGGCAAGGGCCTGGGCCGCAACCAGCAGGGCATCACTGCACCTATCTCTGTGAGTTATGCAGCCAAAATGAGAAATTAGAGGACTTTTTCATCTGCAGTGAGTTAGTGCTTAAATGGCCTGTAGTTTCTTGTCACTGGGCTATTCTGACAGGTCAGGTTGGTGCATGGCAGTGTGTTGAGTTTGTATATGTTTGGCCAATTAGCAGGTGTACCTAAGGGGGTACCTGAGCCCAATCTGTCTGTTTTGATAAGCATCTTCTTGCCATCTCCCCACAGGCCTCATTACGAACCAAGGGCACAGGCCTGGGCATCAAGGGAAGCAACTACGAACTCTCCGCATCAGACACCTACAAGGACGCCGTGCGCAAAGCCATGTTTGCACGCTTCACTGAGATTGAGTGAACAAATACTACAGCCACCCACTCCATCCTCAATCCCTGTTACCTGCCTATTATCCTCACCACTGTGAAAATGACAAGAACAAGAGGAACAATGTGTTATTTATGAACTCTGTGGCCTTGTACAACAGCTATAAATAATGAAGATATTGGGCATTTCACAGGCCAAGCTAGTTCTTCTATTTAATGTATTTTTTTATTTAGTAAAAAAAAAAGAAGCTTTCTTTATTGCCTTTTTCTTCCATATAAAATGCTATCAATAGCATTCTGTACAGTTTGTAATTTTGTATGGAATACAAATGTGGCTGTGCTAAGCTCCTCTGTGGTTGTTTGTCTGAGAGAGAGATCAGAATTAAACTTGACTTTTGTGTTTATGTGCCTCCATCTGCTTTTTCACATTTTAGAATACTTTTAAAATTACATGTACAAGGATTCACAGAATCAGATCATGTGCTTCAAGTTACAGTATTGTTGCCATAGTCTCAATACTTCGCATATGTGCTGAAGTTTTCAATTGTTCACTCAGTGTAGCCACAGAGGCACTTTGATTTGATAAGGAAGTTTTTGTTTTTAGGAGTATTGTGATGAGGGCTGCCCCTCCCCACAGCCTGTCTGACTCACTGGACATTGCTGAACTGCTCCTGGGACAGTTCGCTGGATCCTTGAACCCCAATGTTACCCTTCAATACTACTTCTTGCCTGGCTTGAGTGTATCCACCAGAACAGGTATGATTCCAGCATCAACTCTATTGGGTTTTGACAAATTGTGCATTATGGTAATGTTCTGACTAAAGGTAAACTCTTGCAAGGAATGTTTTATATTACTGTAACCAGTTTAGAGTTAGAAGTATTTGATTTTGTGGTTTTGGACTACCAGATATAGAGGTTCCATTGAACAGGTGTGGAATGCACATGATTATGAAGTCTATGGAGAGTAGTGGAAGAGCAACGCTGGTCCTTAAGCATACAATTTAGCCATTTTTCCAACAGGCTCCCGATGTCAGAGGAGACAGATGATATATATATATATATATATATATATATATATATACATATGTTTGTGATCTCACCTGGCTTCCTCTTGATAGATTAACAGTATTCTATCCAAATTAAATTGATCAATTGTCTCAGACATATTTGTGTTATGCACCAGGTTGATAATGGATTTAACCATCACAGAGTGTGACAGGTCAGTGTAATGAAGTTATCTCATTAGATGAATAGCCAAAGTGGCTGGAATGTGTGGTGAATCCAATAGAGCCTTCTGTCCTGTCAAACTTAAGCCAAGTCATGAGACCTTAATGACGGCTAACTTGATTAAGGAGACAAGGCCTGTGACGTGACTGTTGTCTGTTTTGCATCAAGCCATCCCTTGATTTGGTCTTTGAGATGGTGATCTAAGGGAGTTTCGGAGGACTTATGGTCGATTTTATTCACAGGTTGTCTTGTTATTACTTTGATCCATATGGGTCTGAGCTGGACGCAATGCTGGAAAGAGTAGTTCAAGGAGGAGTTTTCCCTGACCAAACTCCACCTTTCGCTCTCTAGATCAGAGTTCCCGCTGCAGCCACAGGTGTTTATGGATAGACAGACAGATGTCAGTCATGCTGATCTACTGAGAATAATTTTCACTGACACGGAACCACCAGGCTCCTCTTTTTGTAGGCTTGGGGATTCTGAGCTTGTCCAAGGGCAACAGGTGTAGTCTTTGTATTTCAAATTAGACTACTGACTCTGTCCTCTTGTCCCTCTCTCCCAAAGTGGGGCATAGCCCCTTGGGTCTGTTTGCTGTACAGGGTCTTCATGTTGCTCTACATCCTGATTTGGTGTATGTACTCTGGCCTGCTGTTCTCCAATCTCAAGTGGCTTCTTCAGCCACCTGACCTACTGCCTGATGGTCATCTACCACCTGGTTGCTTCCTGTAACATGGCCTGTGCCACAGTCCTAGTCAGGTGCCACTGCAGGGACCAAAGAAAGACCTGCTCTGGAGGTAGGATGCTCACAGACAGAAATGTGATGATAATAAGATGGCTGCCCATGCTGCTTTTTGTTTTAAGTTAAAGTTGAATTTCTTGATTGAATTGGTCTTTATCGAAACTAATGAATTGACTGATATCTGCACTTCATTCTTAGGGGACCAAACTAGAGAGCGTGGAATCGGAGCAGAGCCCTTGGGTCCTTTCCCTCTCCCCTCTCTCCTCTTCATCTCCCCGAGACTGCAGTGGTTCCTCCACAGCCTGATGTGTGCCTTCTGCCTCGCTGTGCCCTTCCCCTACTGGAGCCTTGACTACCCCATGGAGCACCACCCTCTGTTCCCATTCAACCTCAACATGCATGTGGGAAATTCTGCCCAGGCCCTGCTAGACCTTCTCCTATCAGCAACGCCCATCTACCTGGCCCACTACCTCTATCAGCTCCTCATTGGCTGCCTTTACATCCTGTTTGCTGTGGTCTACTGGCTGGCAGGCCAAACCAACCTTAGTGGAAAGCCCTACATTTACAAGGTACTGGACTTTGGAGGGTGCCCCTTGGTGGCCACTCTGTGTGTGCTTTGCTTTGTTCTGGTCTGCTTTCCCCTCTGTCACTTCCTGGTGTGGAATGTGCAACTGCTGAGGAGGCAGCTGGTGGGCAGGGTAAGGGGAGAGAGGCCGGGGCTGTGCAGAGAGGCTTGGTGGTGGGGGGAGCGTGCGGCCCGTGCCGGTCTCCCTCTTGGACCCATTCTCCTCAGTGTTAACCCCCAGGAGGAGAGGAGAGGTCTGTGGCGATGGGGCCACTCAGTCCCTACTCTCATCCACCACCAGTCATTTCTACAGTGCTGTCACTGTCTACCTCTGAGGTCCAGTCTGAACTAACAGAGATTGATGCCATATTGTTTTACATGTTCTGCATAATGTCATCCATCTGTGTTGTCCGGTCCCTGTCAGGCCAACTAATACAATGCTGCACAGATCTTCTCTTCACTTTGTAGTGTGTGGTGTTATAGTTGCCTGATCCAAGACGTAACATCACAGTGGCCAAACTATGTTAGTCTTTGTATCACCAGGGGGCAGTAACAGTATTCGTTGCTTTGATCACCGTGTTCAGCCTTGGTCATTTCACATAGTAAGCTGGCTAATTTATTGATCCTACATGATTAACACTGAGATTCTAGAGTAGGCTCAAGTTGGGAATGGGAGTAACAAGTCAGTAATAACATGCTGGTTTTAGGGTTGTTGTTTTTCTGAATATTGTACAAGTTTGTTAAGTTGCATATTTTATTGAAACTACAAAACTGTGGATGGATCCTACTTGCAGAATACACAGGCCACGGTTGTCCTGTCCATCCTCACACAAAGCAAATAAAACAGCTGCACATGAAGTCTAAAATATGAATGAGGCTTATGTGAGCAGACTGGTGTGCCAATGAGAGCAATGAAGAAAATATATGGTAATTTGACATTAAGAAAATTGTGGCACTTGCTCTACCTGTTTAAAATAATTGTTGTGGTAGTTGAAGAAGTTATTCAAGTTTTTTTACTTAAACAAAACAAACAAAGCAGTTAAAATATAGTGAAAGTTAAATGTAAAATAATTGGTCTGATTACTTTGATATACTACTATATCAACCTTATTACTTTGGATAGAAGGGAAAGTTAGATCACACATTTCATCAGAAATAACTACACTCGGACTACTACATTTTTTTTATACTCTCCTACTAAAATACCACAGTATATGACAACGTAATAATAGAGCACAGAAGACAATGAGGCATTGTTGAAGTTTTAAACAAGTTTTTACAACTTATTTTGATGACAGAGCGATCAGTGGGAAGAGGGCCGGAAAGGGGTAACCCCTTTCCTCAGAGCACCTATGCTTCCAGGGGGGACACTCAAGTTAACTGAGCATAGCATATAAAGGGTCCGTTGTAGTTTTTTTTTAAATGTCATTTTCTCCGTTTCTCCTCCAGGTATGTTTTTTTCCCGTTTTTTTCAGGTTTTCTCTCAAAATCACACTTTTAATAGGAAAACAACAATACTTAAACTACATCAGGATACTACTTTTGAGGTCTGGAAATGTTTTATGAATGTAGATTTTTGGGTGTAGTTACCCTTTAATGCAGCTGAGCACCTGCAAGAGACCATTGTTAGCGATGTTTCTGTAGCGCTCATGTGATTGCAGAGTTTGCTAAACAATTGGCCACTGTATTGATGCAAATAATCATGATATTATTCTGTTAGGTAGGCATGGTCTACTTTGTAGTTAACATTTAATTGAGGAGGTTTTGGGAAAGCCTTCCCATCTCTACCAGAAGAAGGTTATCGTTAGCATCATCGCCAACGGCGACATAAAGTGTAGACATACAGTACGCGCGCGGACCGCGCACACACACACAAGTTTAATACGTTTAGTATTGGAAATTAGTTGCGCTATGAAGACAGCTCCCTCCAAGGCATGTGTTGCTAGGCAACCCCCCTGCAATTACCTGGGCAGTCCTGCTCCCTCGATGGCTAATACCAGTGTGAAAAACGTGTTAATTTAGCAGACACTCTTATCCAGGGTTAAGTGCCTTGCTCAAGGGGCACATCAACAGATTTTTCACCTAGTTGGCTCAGAGATTCAAATCGGTCACCTTTCAGTTAGTGGCCCAATGCTCTTAACCGCTAGGCTACCTGCCGCCTAACAAAAGTTTGTGGTAATGTTGTTAGACAAAGCAAGGAAAGTGAACTTCAAAACATGATGTAGTTTTATTGGAATCTGCAGCTGTTGTTGGTAACTAATGAATCTGCTAGCTTCTGACATGATTTACTGCATCTTTAATGGCAGCAGTTGATAGATTACTACAACGGCTCTACCTCTTGAATGGTAGAAGCTATTCCTGTTCTGAGAATTAAAGTACGGATTTCATGCGTTCAAAGTTTTTGGTAAAGTGGTCAAAGTAGCTGATTTGTGTCAAAAGTTACGTTGTTTACAGTAAATAGAATATAATGTTGGGAGTCATGTGTTCACAATGGCCCTTTAGAATTCTGAGGAAATCCCATGAAAGTGGATGGAGGACAAAAAGAAGTTAAAAAAAGCTTAATAGTTTTTTTTAAACTATAAAATATATCAAAATGTTGTATACAAGCATACTATTTCAGAACAATCTGCACATTTTAAAGTTTGAATGACGTTTCTAGCTTAAACAGTGTAGGAAGAGTAGTGTTCCAAAGAAAAATAATATGAAGTATGATGAAGATTTAGAATGGGACATTTGCTTCGCAAGTCCAATTAAATACAGGCAACCACTCCCCAATTCCTTATCCGTTTGTCACATAAAGAACGGACACATTACATTATAGCCAAAATGTACCATACTCATATTAGTATACCATCAGTTGGAGGTAAGAGCACTACAACACACATTTCTATCCCCCAGCACTTGGGGACTGGTAGTACTGGTAGTAGCCCAGTCTCCCTCCTGAATTGGGTGGATTAGTGTAAAGTGGTGGCAAGTCGTGACATCCCAAGTTCTTCACTGTAACTCGGCTTTTAAGGGACAGCACAAATAATGGTTTATTCGAGCCTGTTTCATTTACTTATCAAAGATGAGGATAATAGCTCAGGGAAATTCCTGCTGCTTTCATACAATCACATCGGGTGGTGTGTGACCGGATTGGCCTGCAGCCCAAGCTGGCCCCAAGTCTCCTCTCTGATTGACAGCGTGACAGCCAGGCCTCCGCAGATTAAGTGACATTAAGGCAGTACAGTGACAGCCAGCTTTCATCTCCTTGTTGATTAATACCACAGCGACAAAATGAGAGAGGTCTATTCCATCTGCAGACGGTAAATGGGAACATTTTGGCAGTTGTCATCTTAGTACAACTGATTGGGGACTTGCTGGAATGCATCATATCAGTTTTCAAGGAGTTTAATTTAACACAATAGCCACATGGGTGTAGATTTGAAGTCTGAAGAAAGGGTTAAATGTGATGCTATCTTTACTGACATTTTGCCTTAGTACATATTCTTCGATTTTTCCCAGATTTCCAGAGCATGATCTGTGATCTTCCAGACAGAGGGTTTTGACCATTATAAATGGAGGTATATCTTATTCTGCCACCAGACCAGACACAACTGTCACCTCGTGTCAGGGTCCGGTCACACTCCACAAGCTCAAGCGCCCGTCATCCCAGCTGTCCCACTGAATACCATGCTGTGTAGTAGGTGAGTCGTGACTTGCATATTGTAGTGGGCCAGGCTATGAATGGACATATTTCAGTCACCCTGCTGTATTTCCATAACAACCACTACAAGGGGCCAGAGTGTTTTAGAGGGGATTACATATACAAATTTCTAATGTCCATTTTTCTAATGACTTCTGATCCTATAGCAGATTTGTACTATAGTGAAAGTTGTCAAGGCAGATAGAAGCCATTGGCAGTGTCTCTCAGGAAAGCACTCCTTGACTAATATACAGTATGCATTTATTCAGTTTAGTTCCTAAACACTGAGCCAACTATCTTGAATAAAACTCATTCTCTGTCATTCAAATTTACATTCAAAGTTCTGCATGAAAGGATTTCTCCAGTTGGCTATTCTTGGATCTGTAATTGTAATGTGGGGATGTGCACTAGAAGAGTGAAAGCGTAGGTTTGTTTTAGGGCATGAGGGTCTGCATTAAAATCACATCAGTGTTACAGTTTAAATTAAGGTTAGCACAAAGAACGTCACCTTGTGATACTAAATCAACCTTCCAGACTACCCATGACTCCATTCCCGCAACATGAACATGTAAGAAGCATATTTGATACACTTCACCTGCAGTAATAACCTTCCAGTCATGTCACCTAATTAACCCTTAGTAATTGCAAGGACTTTGTCTTGATTTGTTGTGAAGTTGAGAATGTTGACAAATCAGACAGGCGTTATCCCGTGTCCTCTGGCGACCCTGCTGAGTGTCTTGGTGAGACTCCTCTGGATCCTCTGGCCCTGTTTCCACTTGGACAACATGAGGCCCAGCTATGGAGGGGCTCTGGGTTTTGTGGTAAAGGGCAGGGTGCCACTGCTGGTCAGTGGAACTTTCCCATCTTTGTCTTATGGTCAACATAACTGTGTCGTCTTTCAGCAGCTTGATAGAGAATAGTTTTTCCTCAATATTTTAGAGATGTGTCATTTCTCCCCAGTATTTACTTCCTCTATTTTAATTAAGACATATTTTCCACAATGCCGATTACCAATTACAAGCTGGTCTTTTGTGAACATTTGACCATTTAAATATGTATTCTGGCTAGTACAGTACCGTCAGTGTCATATATCAGAAGTAAAGTAACGGCAAAGTAAATACATGAACAAGATGTCCTTCTCTGATTGTGGTAAACCTGTTAAGTAATGTTCACCTTTCAGAATATACTGTAGTTTTTGTCCTCATTTTACTGGAGACATTTTGAAACCCATTTTCTTCCCTCCTAACAAAAAGCCATGGCATTTTCTCAACTTCGTATCTGAGATTACTTTAATGATCTCTAAGACAACTAAGACCACATTTCAGTTAGAATTACAGTTGACTCCTGTGAGGTGATCATTGGATAAGTGCAAAGATAAATGAGAAAAAAAACTAAATGTAATTAGATTAGTCTTTAATGCTTCCCACAGTATATCACTTTATCACTGAAATAGCCATGCATGATTCAGCGGGTGAGCCTTTAATAAGTGTAATTGAGAGATTATGTGAGGCATGTTCTCATTACACTACTATTTATTATCAAATTATACCCTATTATGAATCGTAATAAAACTGGACTTTGTGTGATTAAATGAGAGTGCCATGGGCTACTCTACTGCAGCATGTTATGTACTGATTGGCGTATGTTGACTGTAACAGTCTTCATAGCCACTATTGTTCCTTTTAACATCAGCGCACTATTTCCACTATTGTTCCTTTTAACATCAGCGCACTATTTCCACTATTGTCTCTGATTGTTTACGAACAACAGTCCCATTAACGGTGGCGGTCCACACCAAACTAAATCAAAGACTCTCTTTGTGCAATGACAGATCCATTTCCAAGCCATTACAGTATGTGGACTGAATGACCAGGTTTACAGTTAAAATGAGTTTGACGTAGTTGGAGATTGCAGCTTGTGTGTCTGTCATTCATGGCCAGCCCGAGGATTGCGCTGTGTCCCGTAGTTTCCCAGCAGTCCCGCTGCTGCCCGCGTCAGTTGTTTTTGGCAAGGATGAGATGAGCATGCAGTCTGCAGAAATTCTAATATGGTGTAATTGCAGACTGCAGTTCTGGGCGTTTCTTGATGTGGGTGTTCCCTGGTATCAGGAAATGGCCAATGATGCATGCCATTGGTCAGTTCCAGTGTTAGGAGACGGATCGTTTCTCGACACAGATGATTTGTTTCCATAGTAGATTACCAGGAACAATGCCTGAGAGGGAATTTTAAATCCATGGGGCACACTAGCATTGCTTTCGATCCCTAATAAAATAAAGTAGATTGGTCCTACTACTGTTCAGATGTACAAAAATGTATCTGAAATGTAGCCGTACACATCAACAACTGTCGTTTTATAGAATAACACAGGAAAGATATGCACCCCACCATGACAAGTGTATTCGAGGTGCATCCGTAGCTGCCGTAGGCCGACGCATAATTTGTACCTATCAACACGCATGAATCAGCTTGACAGAATGAGCACCACGAGGCTACCAAAGATTCTTACAGGCTTCATCGCTTTAACTTCAATCCTTTGAACTGTAGGCTACATTGCTTTCGAATTTGTGACACTACGCAATGAGTGTAACCAAGCCGCCACTTTCTGTGTGACACACACACACACACACACACACACACACACACACACACACACACACACACACACACACACACACACACACACACACACGCAAGTATGACTTTTACAGTAGCAACTAATGTGTATGGCAAATAACAGAGTGAACGTTTGCCTACTTCTTTTAGTAGGTTACACATGGTATTGGTCCTACTACTGCGACATTCAAAATGTAAAAAAATCTAGGCCTTTCTGAAGTGAAGCCATATACACAACAAATGTAATTTTGCACACAAGAAAGCACACGGTGTGCACACGGAAGAGAAGCCCCACAAAGACTGGTAGCCCAAGATGCGCTCATTAAAATAGCACATACCATAACCATTGATTCAGGACCATGCACAGAAGTCTACCACCAGTCAGCATGATGAAAGGGTAACGTTAAATGCTCTGTCAATTTCAGCACCACCAAAGTGGACAGCCAGGACAACAGGAGCACTGTGCCAATAAGCTACATTGGTCATTGGTCCCTCTACCCATCAAATAACACATCTGTATATCTATCAATTGCAATTAGTCCCGCAAAAGCAAGACATTAAGAATCACAGATCAATATTAAAGATGCATTGAAGTAAAAAGTAAAGGCCTAAACTTTACATGACATAAATAATTTAGCCAAACAACCAGTAGGCTCACAGGAGGGAAAACCAATGAATGAATCATTTTGGAACAACGGCGAGTGCCATAAAGGTTGTGGCTTACCATTTAGAAGAGTTGCAGCCTCCTCGATGCTGTGTTGAACCTCATGAGAAGTTTCTGATTCCCTTCCTTTTCCTGGCGAAATGTACTTGTCAGGTCCCTCTCAAATGCCAGCTGGGTTTTTCGTTGTAACATAGTCTTTGTTCAGAGTTTATGTTCACTGAATATGTTCTTCATGGTGGAGAACACATTTTTGCACATTGCTGAAGATGCCCCAATTTTTTTGTTGTTGCATGTTTCAGTTCCAATAGCATAGTCGGCATTACTGACAACGGCTGTATCTTTGAAGAACACTGAGTGAGGACCATTTGTTGTTGATATGGTTGCGATTTCACTTCCCAAGAATATGCGAGCCACAATAAACTCTGCTTCCACTGGTTCAGTTTTGGTTAGATTCAACCAGTTGTCAGGTGCTAGTGGCTGAGGTAACGGAGGTGCAGGTGCTTGTTGTGATGTTACTCTCCTGCTGCTGGTCCTAGGCCCTGGCTCTTCTCCATCTTGTTGGTCAGAAGGTGGCGTGGGGGATGGGCCGGTATTACATTTGATGATAGGCTACTCAACCTTGGGGATTTGGCCTGCAGGCTGGTCGGTGAGCTTGGCATCACTCTCAACATGGTGCTCCTCAGTTTTTTGTCTCTTGGCAGTGCCCAGACATGTTTGGATATCAATGCTGATAAAAGCGTAGCCAACTAGCTATATTTATTCAGTGTGCTGCTACTAAAACTTAACAAAGCTACTAGCTAGACTGTTATTAACTGTAGGCCTAGCTGTCTGCAAAAGTGAAACACATTTTCCACTCTCTGTGAGAGAAAAAAAAACTGCTCTGGGATCCAATGAGCTTCCTAGGCAAGGTAATGAAGGCGGTACCTTATTACATTGCATGGCTAGGTGCCAAATTAGAATGCAATTTTGGATTTGAACTACTAAATATTACATTATTACATCCCCCCTTCCTCACCCTTCCTCAGATCATGAGCGCACACACGGCATATAGCCTCTGTCCTGGTCTGTGCTACTGGCAGGCCCGGAAGTGCTACATTGGCAAAACCGGCCAGGGTAATTCATATGCCATTTGTATGTTTATGGGGAATCAAAAGAGCCGGCCCTGCAGGTTAGGATAATTACCGAGCTAGGTGAATTAGCGTCGCAAGTTAGGAGACTAAGGTTAAGTAAATGGTTAGTGTCAGGCTTAGCTACAATACTACAGTTGAAACAACTGTTGTCCCCGACAGGATAGCAACGACCAGGGACCAATGGTGAGCTTCAATTGGTGTAAGTTGACATAAAGAAACACCGATATCACAAAACGCCCCTAATTACGGTCTGCAATTGCCCTTCTCAAAAATTCCACTCGTATTGCCCACACTGCACAAAAAAAGTTGACCTTACCAAGATATCTCTTACCATTATAATGCATTGACTTGACGTCCAATATCAATTATCACTGGCAGATAATTTTGCTCTCTTTAACATAAAGGAGGCTTGAAACAAGTCAGAATACCTTAAAACAATACAAATGATCTTGATGCATTTTCTGGGTGATCGAGATCAAAACAAGTAACTGTAACAAATAAATATAACTTCATTGTCTCAATACCATCCTTAAAATTGTAGGTAAGATTCAGTTTTTTTTGCAGTGCACTGTGCTCCAACCCGTTCGTTCATAAGCAGAATGTGAGGAACTCGCTGAGAGAAGCTCCAGCATAGTGGGATCAGTGAAGGCTTACCATAGGGAGGTCAATGAGTTCTGCAGTCCACTTGTCTAGGGACAGATCCCTGCATTTGCTAGTACAAGATAGATCGCTTGAGGTCTTCATCATATACTTCAGAAGACTTCTACTGCATCAACACAAACATACTTCAGATGACCATCCTGAACAGGACAGAAGATTCTTCACATCAAAGCCTGATCTAATAGAAATATCTTGAGGATTTGTGAAATTGTGGTGTCTGGTATGTCTTTGAGCCTTGATCTCTTTCAAACATCGATGTTTAATTTCAGTTCCACCCCCACCTTCCTCTCTCTTGGAGCCTCGTCCCTCTGTGTCTGGGGCTCTCATGGAGAGGCACCTGGTGTCTCCCTTCGCGGAATTCCTCCTGCAGAGAGGAACAATGCTCAGGGGTTCTTTGTTTCCAGCAGAGCGTCTGTGCACCACGGCACAGGTTCTCTAATGGGGGGGGGTCCGGGTGTGTGTTTATGTGTGTGTGTTTGTGTGCGAGAGGGGGTGCTCTGTGAAGTTGTCCTGTGAACTTTCACTGTCGCTTGAAGTCTTGAGGAAATAACAAACAACACTTCAGTGGTATGACAGATGTCTCCTGTTGATGAACACTTCAGAGACTCGCTGATTACACCAGTTGGCTGTACAGCAGCATTATGTAACAGCCACAAATGCTGCATGTCAATTTAAACTGCTGCTGTCTATTGGTGCCACTCCAATAGATCGCCTGGATGATTCAGTTGCCCATGCTAGTATGACAGTTATTTTACCAGAAATGAGCCCAGCTGACTTTTTGGCTGAGATCTCAGACACTGTAGTGAATCAGGTAGTTGGGGGTTTTGAGGGCATCTGACTAAACTAAAATCCTCCAGTAATCACTGCCTGTGTGTGTCTCTGTGTTTGTGTTTGATTGTCACCGCCACAGAGTTTGAAAGTTCACACCATATCAACCTCTGGATGATGACACGGCCTTCACTGATCTTGCACTGATGATGTCAGTCATGCCACTGCTGCAAATACACACAGGCAATATGTGTGTTTGTTTGTGAGAAAACATGCACGAAGCACAGTGAACATTTGAGGACACTTGCTCTAAAGTGGTCCTCAAAATACAAAACCACCATTCACAGTCGGCAACATAGTGCTGTGGAAACACCCTGTGGATATTCTTGAAATGCACAACTATTACAGCTGTGCTCCAGTTTTATTCTTGATGACTCAGATGACTTTACATTCCCACACTGATTGCTCAAATGTCGGGAATGAAAATGATGTGAGATGTTATCTCGACATGCTTCGTTTTAATCTCTATTCCTAGAACAAATCAAAGTGCTAGTCGGGAGGGAGTTTACCTAGAGCAACTCATGTTAGATGTTCTACATACTGCAGTCTCACTGAGCTCCTTTGAGACCAAATTTGGCTTGATTATTAAAATCACTAAGACGATGGAAATTAAATGGGAATCCAGCCAGTGTTGCAATGGAATTTAGTGAGGGATTTACGCAAGGCTGCCTCACTTGAGGAAAACAGGAGACCTTGACGAGCAGATCAGAACCAGATGGGGCCTCCGATACAGTAGACTCTTCATGGTGTATGCTTCTATGCCAACTGGGAATATCAGAAGCTTTAGAGTGGTTTGTCAATCATATTTATAGTTGATAGTGGTCATATACTGTCCATCATAAATGTACTTTGCCTCTTAGGGTCACCATATTACACCCCCCATGCCACCAGATTAAGAGAGATCACTAACTGGTCTGCATGGACCAACAGGGCAACCAACCACAGTGGGTCAATGACAGTTAAGGGATGACTGAGTCTGTAAAGGCACCATCGCGGAGATGTAATCACAGAATGTCATGAAACAGAATAAACACATAAAGGTTTGACTTTCAACATTTGATTTCTAAGTAGAAAAGCTTTTTGATTATTCCATGTAATGACCCTGGCCAACAGAGTCAGCATTCGAGGTACTTTCTTCAGACACCTATATGACTCATCCTCATTCCCGCAGGCAGTGTGTCAAGTGTCATCAGTGTTAGCGCCTCTGATATCCAGCACCTGTCACAAGCCTTTGGTGATTCACTGGAACAACTGCTGACTCTCTATAGCATTACACATTATTATTATATCATGATCTACTCCCTCATTTCAGTAAAGAAATACATTTGCACACTCATTTCTAAAATATTCCCTCTGTTATTTGTGAGGTGCCTACTATAAACAGGAAGAAGTGCTGATGTTTCACTGTATAGTGACGTCAAACATTACTCACAATATGGTGAGTCTCTCTCATTCATATGGCCTGTTGTTTATGAAAACAAAGTGAATGGCAATCATCCCCCGACAGACAAAACCAGGGGGGCCTGAAACATTGACCTTAATTGGGTTTGATCGTAACATTTCCCAACATAACTCAGCCAATTGATTGGGTGTAGTGATCTGTGAGGGCATCCTTTTCTTTCTCTGGCCCCATTATGTGCTGAAGGTAGAGGGTTTCTAGGCCCTGTGTTCATGTCCATCTCCATAGGCCACAGACACACAGGCTTGACTGGACATGCAGACGCAGCCCAAACAGACTAAGGGCCGTTTTGATGTTGTCATTGCACAAGACAGCCTGCCAAAGGTCTCTTCTTGAGGTATTTGCCCTTTCAAATCCTAAACAATGGACCGGCGCTGTCATATGAGCTTTTCAGTAAAGAATATCATGGGAACATCTGATATGCAATTGAGCTACTCTAATTAGGTAAACAGGAATAGTATACCTCATTTTGCCAAATTGGTTATCATTTAAAATGTCACTATTTTGTAAACATTAGACTTGGACCAATCCAGTTAGGGAAATTCAATGGTGGTTTGAATATGGTTTGAATAATCTCATCCACCAGCTAGCTAAATTAACCCAGCACATCCAATAGCTCTCGGTCTCTCTCTGTCTTTCTCTGTCTCTCTCTGTCTATATGCAGTAGTGATTGAGCCTCGGGATGAGGTTATGGCTTGGAAAGCGATTAATACATTAGCCATGGATATAGTAGCCCCTCAAAATGTTATACATCAGGGATTTTTCATAATGATGTAAACCCTAACTTTTGTGCTTGTAGAGTCTGTCTGCAGTAGTATCACCTTGTGAAGGAGACAGCTGTGAAGTCACGCACAGCAGGAGAAACCAGGAGAGCAGGCATGTACACACACACACTTGGATGATTCTGCTGGAAGGAAATATCCACACCTTCAAGGACCAGTTACCAGGTGTCCCCTTCCTTGTTCCTGTCTGATTTATCTTTCTTCATTTCCTGATAAGACAAATAAAAGCGACAACCAGGGTATCTATTGTGTGAGTATATTTCAAGTGTCCAAATGTAGGCTAAAGGTCGAACAGTTCCCAATGGATACAACATCTCTCTAATGAGAGACAGAACTGTGTCACAGTGTACATCTGCTCTGGTTCTCCGCTGACCTTTGAGCTGTGCATGCTGCCTGCGCCTCCATGGCCCTTCCTCACTAGGTAATCAATCCCCACCGGGCCCCCTTGGAACAGCTGCTAGGCTTCTAGATTCCAGAGGTGAAATGTCTCCTGCACTCCACACTAGGCCTGCAGTCCTCTGACGACTTCAAAGGCGATGGAGTGGCCCATCCATATAGAAGAGACACCACAGGAATAAAGGTTGTTTGAGCATGGTATTTGTAGGCTATGTGTAGTGCACGAGCGAGTAAAATATCGCAGCTGTAATTCTGGTGTCCATAGAGTCATGTGTATCCTATACCTGTGATGATGAGTCTGTGAGCCTTTGTAGATAAATGCCAGAGCATCACAATCCTCATCCTATTCATAAGCTGACAGTCAATGACTCAGAAATGGTGTGTGTAAAAAAAGAGAAACTTGAAACCTGCTTCTGCATGGCATCACTGTGGAAGCTGCTTCAAAGCAGGTCACTGCAAGTGGCGACTCATTTTGCCTTAAACAGGAATGAAAGGGCCAAATAAACGACAATACTTTAAAGAAAACACTGTCTATTTTGTGTGATATGCTCCCTTCCATATTATTGGGTAAATTGTCTATGCTCTATGATAGTTATTTAATCATTCATCTTTTGTCTTAAGTCTACACGTTGAGAAAATATAAATGTTTGTTTAATACCAAACAATCATAACAAATATGGTGCTACATGCAACAGGCAATCATTGATATAATGATTTCTGCATAGTTTATTCAACGTGAAATTAAAGTGAAGAACGAAGAAATGTAAGCTGCCATGTAACATGTAATTTTGTTGCGCTCCAAGAGAGCGCGTGCCGCGTGAAAAAACGCTCCACGCGCGCTCTGGAACCGCACAATAGAACCAATTGATTGGAGGTTGCATGCAGTAGGCGGAACCTGGACACACTCAACATCCCACATTCAATAGATTATGAGCTACATTTTTATAGTGAACACATTACATTTACACACCAATTGAGAAGGAGCGCACACGGATCTCATAAAATATTGATTGCCGTATAACAGGTAACGGAGTGAAGAGCCACAAGACAAAGAAAAAACGGCAAAGAAGCAGATGCAAGATTCGTGTGGAGATATTCGGACTGAGTACATTGGCACACTAGTTATCTCTGGTAAGAGTATTATTCACCGTCAATATTCAGTGCAATGTCTTTACATAGTCGGCTTTCATCCCTTCATTCCCTTTGTGGTCGACTGAAACCATATCCAATATGGCTATCAGACAGTTTTATAGAATAGTGTTGCCATCAAGAGTCATGGCATGCATTGTAGCTCGAATAAAAATAATACTGTGAATTTATTTCGGAAATTTAAGACAGCCTATCTTCTCGAGTTAATTTCTCATAAAGAATACTGTTACATTATAGTTGCGTTGTTACATTATTGTTAAATTGGTGTTATATATGACTGAAGTAACGGGTCTCTGAGCGCTGATCCAGTTGATAACTTGAACTGCACTCTGGTCTGGTCATACCTTGGTCATCTACAATTTCACAAAGTAATTTAAGTTTAAAAAAATGTTACTGGTCCTCTAGAGTAGGCTAGACTATACTCACCGTCAGTTTATGTTACTATCCAGCATGTGGTGTATTTGCCACAGTTCTTCAACATCTCTATAGATTCTTGGGCATTCTTATTAATATGTTATCCCCTTTTCGCTTAACACTCAAACGTGGCATATATACTACACTGAACAAAAATATAAACATAACATGTAAAGTGTTGGTCCCATGTTTCATGAGCTGAAATAAAATATCCCAGAAATGTTTCATACGCACAAAAAGCGTATTTCTCTCACATTTTCTGCACAAATTTGTTTACATCTCTGTTAGTGAGCATTTCTTCTTTGCCAAGATAATCCACCCACCTGACAAGTGTGGCATATCAGAAGCTGATTAAACAGCAGGATCATTACACAGGTGCACCTTGTGCTGGGGTTAATAACATTGCAGTTTTGTCACACAACACAATGCACAGATCAAGTTTTGAGGGCGTATGCAATTGGCATGCTGACTGCAGGAATGCCCACCAGAGCTGTTGTCAGATCATTTTATGTTCATTTCTCTACCATAAGCTGACTCCAATGTTGTTTTAGGCATTTGGCAGTACGTCCAACCGGCCTCACAACTGCAAACCATGTGTATGGCATTGTGTGGGTGAGTGGTTTGCTGATGTCAACGTTGTAAACAGTCTGCCCCATGGTGGAGGTGGGGTTATGGTATGGGCAGGCATAAGCTATGGACAACGAACACAATTGCATTTTATCGAAGGCAATTTAAATGCACAGAGATACACTGACGAGATCCTGAGCTCCATTGCTGTGCCGTTCATCTGCCCGCAATCACCTCATGTTTCAGTATGAACATATCATGCACAACCCCATGTCGCAAGGATCTGTACACAATTCCTGAAAGCTGAACATTTCCATAGTCCTTCATGGCCTGCATAGTCACCAGACATGTCACCCATTGAGCCTGTTTGGGATGCTCTGGATCGACGTGTACGACAGTGTGTTCCAGTTCCCACTAAAATATCCAGCAACTTCGCACAGGCATTGAAGATGAGTGGGACAACATTCCACAGGCCACAACCAACAGCCTGATCAACTGAATGTGAAGGAGATGTGTCGCTGCATGAGGCAAATGGTGGTCACACCAGATACTGACTGGTTTTCTGATCCAATAGATGCATATTTGCATTCCCAGTCATGTGAAATCCATATATTAGGGCCTAATGAATTTATTTTAATTGACACATTTCCTTATATGAACTGTAACTCAGTAAAATCTTTGAAATTGTTGCATGTTGCGTTTATATTTTTGTTCAGTAAATCATAGGCCTAACTGTATTATCATATAGGCTAGTCCAATATTGTTTTCATTTGCCCTTTGAAAATCATGCCCCTTTAGTTCCAAATGCCTCAAGTGACAAAGGCTATAGTGCATTTAGAAGCAAGTTTTTATCTAGTATTTTGGGTTGTTGTATGTAGGCCTACACCCCCACGCACTAACTCTGTGTCACTCTGCACTAGACAGGTAACAAGCATTCCTAGAGACACCTGGGTTGCTGAGAATCTGCAGAGTGCAGAGCCCTTTCTGTGGGCTATTTGTAGGGAGGGCAGCAGTTGAGACTATTGTGTCTGCCGGAGCTGACAGGAGGGAGCAGGTGAGATTTCCTGTTCTGTCAGCCTGTCAGGACTGTACTGTTGATATATTGAATGAGCGCTGGCCTGTCAGTGAGTCGTGCTCTGGCTCACTCTCTCCCTTCAAACCTCCACCCCCACTCCAGAGCACTGGTTCACAGTTAGATTGGACTGATGCTCCAGCCGGAGCTGTGTGCTCTGAACTGCAGAATCACACAAGTGTGTTTAATGGAAGGTATTTTTTGAGTGAGTGTAACTTAGCATATATTTTTATCGTAGACTTATGGGTTGAGATTTGTTTTTCATCCTTTGAGTGTCATGTCTGACTGAACATGACTCTGTGTATCTCAGCAATACAGGCAGCAGTCAGTGGGTTTGTTCAGAGCTAGCGAGAGAGATATGTGTAATCGTTTTCTCATTGAGCCATTATCCATGTGAAATTACTCTTGGCCGACGAGTTCTTTTCATCTTATTTGATATACAGTACCAGTCAAAAGTTTGGATACACCTACTCATTCCACAGAGTTTTTATTTATTTCTACTATTTTCTACATTCTACATCAAAACTATGAAATAACACAACCAAAAAGTGTTAAACAAATCAAAATATATTTTATATTTGAGATTCTTCAAAGTAGCCACCCTTTGCCTTGATGACAACTTTGCCCACTTTGCATTCTCTCAACCAGCTTCATGAGATAGTCACCTGGAATACATTAACAGGTGTGCCTTGTTAATTTGTGGAATTGTTTTCCTTAATGCGATTGAACCAATCAGTTGTGTTGTGACAAGGTAGGGGTGGTATACAGTCAATAGCCCTATTTGGTCAGTCAATGCGGACAATTTCAAGAACTTTTAAAGATTATTCAAGTGCAGTCGCAAACAAACATCAAGCGCTATGATGAAACTGGCTCTCATGAGGACCGCCACAGGAAAGGAAGACCCAGAGTTACCTCTGCTGCAGAGGATAAGTTAATTAGAGTTAACTGCACCTCAGAAATTGCAACCCAAATATATGCTTCACAGACTTCAAGTAACAGACATCTCAACATCAACTGTTCAAAGACAGCGTGACTCAGGCCTTCATGGTCGAATTGCTGAAAACAAACTACTAAAGAACATCAATAAGAAGAGACTTGTTTGGTCCAAGAAAAATGAGCAATGGACATTAGATCGGTGGAAATCTGTCCTTTGTTCTGATGAATCCAAATGAGATATTTGGTTCCAACCACCGTGTCTTTGTGAGACGCAGAGTAGGTGAACGGGTGATCTCTGCATGTGTGGTTTTCACCCTGAAATATGGTGGTGGTGTGATGGTGCTTTGCTGGTGACACTGATTTATTTAGAATTCAAGGAACACTTAACCAGCATGGCTACCACAGCATTCCTGAGAAATACACCATCCCATCTGGTTTGTGCTTAGTGGGACTATCATTTGTTTTTCAAACAGGACAATGACCCAACACTAAGGGCTATTTGAACAAGGAGAGTGACGGAGTGCTGCATCAGATGACCTGGCCTCCACAATCACCCGACCTCAACCCAATTGAGATGGTTTGGGATGAGTTGGATGGCAGTGTGAAGGAAAAGCAGCCTAGTGCTCAACATATGTGGGAACTCCTTCAAGACTGTTGGAAAAACATTCCAGGTGAAGCTGGTTAAGAGAATGCCAAGTGTACAAAGCTTTCATTAAGGTTAAGGGTGACTACTTCGAAGAATCTAAAATATATTTTGATTTGTTTAACACTTTTCTTTGGTTACTACATGATTCCATAGTTTTGATATATTCACAACTATTATACAATGTTGAAAATAGTAAAAAATTAAGAAAAACGCTAGAATAAGTAAGTGTCCAAACGTTTGACTGGTACTGTATGTGAAAACATACAAATTTGACATTTTAAAAACAGTGATTTTCAAGAAGATTCGCAGTGACATGGCCAGCAAGAAAATACCCTCCCCATGACTAGAAACTTGATGCAAGTTTTGAAAATCACAGTTTCTTACTTTTAATCCTACCCTGTGATGTCAGAAGAATTTATTTAGTACCCTTATGTTTAATAAGATAATAGAAACATACTGTTTTCACATGTAAACACTGGTATGGTGCTGGAGATAATGAATTAGAGGTTGAAAAGTGGCATAATTGCCCCGTAGAAAAGGAGGACTGTATTAAGGAGGGTTTGACTAGTTCAGAGTTCGAAGTGCCACATTGGCGCAGCGAGAAGAATGCAGATGAAAGGAGATGAAGCAGGAATCCAAATAGTAGGGTTTTATTGCACACAAACACAGGAGCACATGGGGAAAGGTGGTCAGATGTGGTTTAGGAGGGAAATACAAGAGGGAGATACAAACACATGTTAACATACACGCATGACTGTCACGTGCAAAAGGGATAAATAATAAATGCATCCCACATGCTGAACTGACAGGAAATTGTACTAAGTAATTTGGCAGCGGAATATAAACTTTAACATCAACTAAAAATGATCTGAATGTTAACAGTTATACATATTCTTTAATAATGAAAGGTACTCACTTCTCAGTCACGAGCACACACACACAACATAGAAAGGAAAACAAGTTGGCTGCCCCATGTATTCATCAACAGGAATTAGAACGACTGGAGGGAGGAACTGCTGCTTAAATGGTCAAGGGTGTTAATGAGCAGAGTGGAGTCAGGATAGATGAGTGGCAAAGGAGGTGCATGGCCAGAGTAGAGTTAAAACCTGGTTTCTGTCTTGAGCCTTTGTAACATGCCCTTTAAGTCCATTTGGTTTGTGCTGTTCATGTAATCATGTAATCCGACATTACAGCTCCTTGTATCATCTTCTCTATGGTGTGTGAGAGTCAATGGCCTGGTAAGTAGGTAGAGTGGTTCACTTTATTCCTACATTATTGGATCAAAGAATATGATCCATTTGTAATATATACCCCTCCTGCCTACAGGTATTGCTTTACCTCGGCTGGAATGACAAGTCAACGTGAAGTGAATTAGATTTTACATTTTTGAACTCACAATGCATTGAGGGAAGACTAAGCTCCCCTGCAGAGATTTGAGCCCCAGAGTCTTTTTTGACGCTGTGATTTGCTGTCACTCTGAAATAATGAAATTATGGGACATCAACTTCAACCACTTGTTTTTTTGCACTCAACACTTTCACCTTAATATGATGGTTACTTGTAGCTAAGTCAGAAATGTGTGTTTGAAATGACATTGGACAGCTTTACGATTGATGTGGTTATTACATGTCTTATAACATCATTCACTTTTGTTTCCCCACATAGCTGAATCCAGCCACTGCTTACTATGTGCTCCTGTTCAACACAATTTCAAAGTATATCAGAATGATAAGGAACAC
Source organism: Oncorhynchus keta (assembly GCF_023373465.1). Taxonomy (NCBI): domain Eukaryota; kingdom Metazoa; phylum Chordata; class Actinopteri; order Salmoniformes; family Salmonidae; genus Oncorhynchus; species Oncorhynchus keta. The sequence goes on along the minus strand of NC_068430.1, from coordinate 35,933,747 downwards.
CTCAGGGCAATAACCTAGTATGTATGATCAGACACAGTAGTCCAGATGCATTGGAGAAATCCTCAGGCATGAAAGCCAAACTCTTTTTGAAGTACTGTTTGTACATTGAAGTACTTTGTAAAACCGTAGACTGGGAGGGAAAAATGACCTGTAGTCTCTTAAATGGTCTAAACTACCAAGGCAGAGTTAGGAAGGCAGTTAGAAAATACTTTTTAGCTGACCAGTTTGAAGCAGGTGAAGTGATATTTTTTTCTGGAAATCTTCATGACATCCGTGTGGTTTTGTAAGAGCATAGACTCAAAGATCTTTGGCCATCTTTGAACAGTTTTAAAACAGGGCTTAAAACTCATTATTTCACTAAGTCTTAGAATACCCAGCACTCACACACTTTTAGATTGGCTGGAGAGAAAGTGATGAAAAGTGAGAATGCCTCCAGGTCCACCACAAAATTCCATAATTTCTATAAAATTATTTCATATTCTTCTTTTGGACTTCTACACCACTGCATCGGTAAAGCTCATGTGTCTGTCTCATGTGTCTGTCACAAGTTAAGTCACAATTTAACATCCATGAGCTCAGTGTTTGCAGGCTCGTGGAAGATATCTCAGAGGAAGTGCTTAAGGGAGAGCATTGATGGAGGACACCCAGAGTCCCGCTCCATAACTCAGCATTGATCAGGGTGTCATTAGGCACGGGATGCAGGGCTATAACTAGAAGTAGGCCAGACTCCGAGACATGCCCTTACCCCTCTACTATCTCAATGGCTTTACTGTGACATCAGCATCAGGGGTGAGGAGAGGTACTAATCTAATTAGAACAGCTGCTTGGGAACACAGCCTTCACATTGGACAGGATTCACTTCCTGGAATGTCAGGAATCAGGATGTGACTTTAAACGTTTTGTATGTTACCCTTAGAGGAGCCAGATCCCTCCCTCTTTCTGTTTCCAAATAGAAAGGTCTGAGCCGAGCCAGAGCTTTGTTTTGAGTTTTAAGTTAGAGGTATGGCACACATCTCTCATTTTGTGAAGTCCTGGTAGTTATCTCAGCTGTTTTGTGGAACTATAAATGCTTTTGAAATAATTTAACCTAAAAGCATTGGCAACATGTGCTCACAAGTCCTATGACAGCGGGGTTAGCCTAGCCCTAGACCCATTTGGTGCGATGGCATGTGATGTAGTCGGGTCCTCGGCGCTGAACCATGGGGGAGGCCCATCGCTGGGAGTTGTATTTCCAGCTGGATGGTTTCCCCAGTGATGATCTCTCTCCTCGTCCACGTGATGAAGAGAAGAGAGAGGGAGAGAAGAGAAGATAGGGCTGGGGAGCCAGGAGAGGATGCTTTTTTTGTCTGGGACTACATGTCTATGATTTGGGTGGCTGGACAATTTTTAGGCTTTGACAATTTTTAGGGTCCTCTGACACCGCCTGGTATAAAGGTCCTGGATGGCAGGGAGCTTCGGTCTCAGTGATGTACTGGGCCATACACACTACCCTCTGTAGCGCCGTGTAGACTGATTCCAAAGCAAAATGTCGACACCTGCTCGTCAAACATCTCATTCCAAAATCATGGGCATTAATATATTGGTCCCCCAGTTGCTGCTATAACAGCCTCCACTCTTCTGGGAAGGCTTTCCACTAGATGTTGGAACATTGCTGCGTGGATTTGCTTCTATTCAGCCACAAGCATTAGTGAGGTCGGGCGCTGATGTTCGGCGATTAGGCCTGGCTCGCAGTCAACATTCCATTTCATCCCAAAGGTGTTCAATGGGGTTGAGGTTAGGGCTCTGTGCAGGCCAGTCAAGTTCTTCCACATCGATCTCGACAAACAATTTCTTTATGGACCTCGCTTTGTGCACTGGGGTATTGTCATGCTGGAACAAGAAAGGGCCTTCCCCAAACTGTTGCCACAAATTGGAAGCACATAATCGTCTAGAATGTCATTGTACGCTGTAGTGTTGCGATTTCCCTTCACTGGGTCAGCCTGAACCATGAAAAACAGCCCCAGACCATTATTCCTCCTCCACCAAATTGTACAGTTGGCACTATGCATTCAGGCAGGTAGCGTTCTCCTGAAATCGGTTGAAACCCAGATTCGTCCTTCGGACTGCCAGATGGTGAAGCGTTTCCACTGCTCCAGAGTCCAATGGCGGCGAGCTTTACACCACTCCAGCCGACGCTTGGCATTGTGCATGGTGATCTTAGGCATAAGTGCGGCTGATCGGCCATGGAAACTCATTTCATGAAGCTCCTGAAGAACAGTTATTGTGCTGATGTTGCTTCCAGAGGCAGTTTGGAACTCTGTAGTGAGTGCTGCAACCGAAGACACACGATTTTTACACGTTACGTGCTTCAGCACTGGATGGTCCTGTTTTGTGAACTTGTGTGGCCTACCACTTCGCGGCTGAGCCGTTGCTGCTCCGAGACTTTTCCACTTCACAATATCAGTACTTAGAGTTGACCGGAGCAGCTCTAGCAGGGCAGACATTTGATGAACTGATTTATTGGAAAGGTGGCATCCTTTGCAGGTGCCACGTTGAAATTCACTGAGATCTTCAGTAAGGCCATTTTACTGCCAATGTTTGTCTATGGAGATTGCATGGCTGTGTGCTAGATTTTATACACCTGGTGTGGCTGAAATAGACAAATCCACTATTAACCAAGCGATGAAGAGGCCAGTCAAGATGCATACAATGGTATAACTGTATAACTTTTTGAGGATCTGAAGGCCCATGCCTAATCTTTTTAGCCTCCTGAGGGAGAAGAGGCATTGTCATGCCTTCTTCACGAGTGTGTTGGTGTGCGTGGACCATGTTATTTAGTGATGTGGCACAAAGGAATTTGAAGCTCTCGACCCGCTCAATTACAGCCCCGTCGATATGGATCCGTTTCCTGTAGTCCGCGATCAGCTCCTTTGTCTTGCTGATGTTGAGGGAAAGGTTGTTATCCTGGCACCACACTGCCAGGTCACTGTCCTCCTCCCTACAGGCTGTCTCATCGTCGCCTACCACAGTCGTGTCTTTAGAAAACGTAATGATGGTGTTGGAGTCATGCGCGACCACACAGTTGTGGGTGAACAGGGAGTACAGGAGGGGACTAAGCAAGCACCCCTGAGGGCCCCCCATGTTGAGGGTCAAAGTGGCGGATTTGTTGTTGCCTACCCTTACCACCAGGGGGCAGCCTGCCTGGAAGTCCAGGATCCAGATGTGGAGGGAGGTGTTCAGCCCCAGGGTCCTGAGCTTAGTGATGAGCTTGGAGAACACTATGGTGTTGAACGCTGAGCTGAAGTCACTAACTGCGTTCTCACAACTCTACCTACATGTACATATTACCTCAATGACCTCGACTAACCGCTACCCCCTCGCTATTGTTATTTTACTGCTGCTCTTCAATTATTTGTCACTTTTATTTATTTTTTTGTTGGTATTTATTTAAAACTGCGTTGTTGGTTAAGGGCTTGTAAGTGAGCACAAATTGTAATGTATTCAAGGTTCAAAAAGGCTTCTAAAGTTTGTAACAAAAAATCTTTCAACCCCTACAAACATTTCTATTAGCTATAATCAACATAATTATTCACATTATCGGTTGCTGTAGGATTATTTTCCTGCTGTAGCAAACTGGCTCAAATTAAGATCTTACATCTGTATGCATGTTGGGTATAAATCTATGTAATATTTACTATATACTCGATCAGAAAGATAATATCCACAATCAGAGAGTACACACACAGTTATTGATATATGCTGTGGTGTATGTTGAGAGAGAGAGAGAGATAGTTAGAGAGTAAGAGAGGAGGAGGAGTATCTCAGAGGCTGACACAAATCTCTGAGTTCTTAGTTAATCTCCCATTCACGCAGCCAGCTAATCACGATGGGACTCAATGGGCCTGGAATCCCTCCGAGAGCCAGTGAGCAGGGATGGGATTAAGTATTGAGTGGGGAGAGGAGATTGGGAGCGAAAATCAAGTAGAGAGATTGTAAAGGTGAGTGTCATATTAACCGTAATAGTTTGGTAGGTGCTTATATATTTACATTTACATTTAAGTCATTTATGTGTGCCTTATTTCACGTGTGTATTAATACACAAGTGTGAATTGAAAATGTGTCTTTTGTATATCTCAACTACCCCTGAGACAGCCTCGGAAAGTGGAGTCGACACTGGATCAATTCGGTTTAACCCAGTTAACAATAAACGTTCCCACAACTTTAGAGAATGTTCCCTTAAGAGTCTCATTGGTCATTACCTAACATTTTCATAGGAATGTTCTAATAATGTGTAAGGACTGTTTCCAAGAGACCATTCCCTTATTGTCAAACAGAACTTACCCAGAATGTGGTTACCATGTTCTCAGAATATTCAATATCAATGTTGTTGACACATTTTATTGGAATGTTGCAAAAATATTCAAGAGGGTTAGGAGAATATTCCATCAACATCACACCAAACATACACAGAACATAGTTGCCATGTTGTAAAGGGGTGTGTAACTGGTGTCAGGGAAGTCAGACGCAGGAGAGCAGAACTAGGTAGTAGCTGGAGCAGTTTAATCCAAAAACCAATGGCATAAAAATACAACAGAATATGGGTACAAAATCCGATGCCACCAGTAACATGTGCACAAGCACTTACAACAAACAATTCCACACAAAGACATGAGGGGAATAGAGTGTTAAATACACAACAAATAATGAGGGAAATAGAAACCAGGTCTGTAGGAAAATAAGACAAGACAAATGGAAAATGAAAAGTGGATTTACGATGGCTAGAGGACCGGTGACGCCGACCGCCGAACGCCGCCTGAACAAGGAGAGGAAACGGTGGAAGTCGTGACAGTACCCCCCCCTTGACGCGCAGCTCCAGCCTCGGGGAAGACCCGGAGGGCAAGGTGCAGGGCAAGGTGCAGGGCGATCCGGACGGAGACGGTGGAACTCCCGCAGCATTGCAGGGTCCAACACATCCTCCACCAGAACCCAGCATCTCTTCTCCGGACCATACCCCTCCCAGTCCACGAGGTAATGAAGGCCCCTCGCCCAACGTCTCGAATCCAGTATGGATCGAACGGAGTACGCCGGGGCCCCCCTCGATGTCCAGACGGGGCGGAGGAACCTCCCGCATTTCAGACTCCTGGAGCGGGCCAGCCACCACCGGCCTGAGGAGAGACACATGGAACGAGGGGTTAATACGGTAATCTTGGGGAAGCTGTAACCTGTAACTTACCTCGCTCAGTCTCCTCAGGACTTTAAATGACCCCACAAACCGCGGACCCGAATGCAACCCCTTACGCAGGTATTCGGAGACATATGTTTCCATAGCAGCCGTCTCTGCCTGTGATGGGATACATGTGACTTCTGGGAAGTGTAGCGTCTACCAGGAGATTTATCGCACCATCCCCCCATCGATGGAGTGGTACAGTGCCTTGCGAAAGTATCCGGCCCCCTTGAACTTTGCAACCTTTTGCCACATTTCAGGCTTCAAACATAAAGATATAAAACTGTATTTTTTTGTGAAGAATCAACAACAAGTGGGACACAATCATGAAGTGGAACGACATTTATTGGATATTTCAAACTTTTTTAACAAATCAAAAACTGAAAAATTGGGCGTGCAAAATTATTCAGTCCCCTTAATAAGTTAATACTTTGTAGCGCCACCTTTTGCTGCGATTACAGCTGTAAGTCGCTTGGGGTATGTCTCTATCAGTTTTGCACATCAAGAGACTGAAATTTTTTCCCATTCCTCCCTGCAAAACAGCTCGAGCTCAGTGAGGTTGGATGGAGAGCATTTGTGAACAGCAGTTTTCAGTTCTTTCCACAGATTCTCGATTGGATTCAGGTCTGGACTTTGACTTGGCCATTCTAACACCTGGCTATGTTTATTTTTCAACCATTGTAGATTTTGCTTTATGTTTTGGATCATTGTCTTGTTGGAAGACAAATCTCCGTCCCAGTCTCAGGTCTTTTGCAGACTCCATCAGGTTCTTCCAGAATGGTCCTGTATTTGGCTCCATCCATCTTCCCATCAATTTTAACCATCTTCTCTGTCCCTGCTGAAGAAAAGCAGGCCCAAACCATGATGCTGCCACCACCATGTTTGACAGTGGGGATGATGGGTTCAGGGTGATGAGCTGTGTTGCTTTTACGCCAAACATAACGTTTTGCATTGTTGCCAAAAAGTTCAATTTTGGTTTCATCTGACCAGAGCACCTTCTTCCACATGTTTGGTGTGTCTCCCAGGTGGCTTGTGGCAAACTTTAAACAACACTTTTTATGGATATCTTTAAGAAATGGCATTCTTCTTGCCACTCTTCCATAAAGGCCAGATTTGTGCAATATACGACTGATTGTTTGCCTATGGACAGAGTCTCCCACCTCATCTGTAGATCTCTGCAGTTCATCCAGAGTGATCATGGTCCTCTTGGCTGCATCTCTGATCAGTCTTCTCCTTGTATGAGCTGAAAGTTTAGAGGGACAGCCAGGTCTTGGTAGATTTGCAGTGGTCTGATACTCCTTCCATTTCAATATTATCGCTTGCACAGTGCTCCTTGGGATGTTTAAAGCTTGGGAAATCTTTTTGTATACAAATCCGGCTTTAAACTTCTTCACAACAGTATCTCGGACCTGCCTGGTGTGTTCCTTGTTCTTCATGATGCTCTCTGTGCTTTTAACGGACCTCTGAGACTATCACAGTGCAGGTGCATTTATACGGAGACTTGATTACACACAGGTGGATTGTATTCATCATTAGTCATTTAGGTCAACATTGGATCATTCAGAGATCCTCACTGAACTTCTGGAGAGAGTTTGCTGCACTGAAAGTAAAGGGGCTGAATAATTTTGCACGCCCAATTTTTCAGTTTTTGATTTGTTAAAAAAGTTTGAAATATCCAATAAATGTCGTTCCACTTCATGATCGTGTACCTCTTGTTGTTGATTCCTCACAAAATAATACAGTTTTATATCTTTATGTTTGAAGCCTGAAATGTGGCAAAAGGTCGCAAAGTTCAAGGGGGCCGAATACTTTCGCAAGGCACTGTAATTGAGTCACCTTCTTTTTGGAGAAGGCGAGAGCCAAATCGGCATATTCAGGGGGGATGCGCACGATGGAAACCTGGTCTGGACTCTCCACCGTAGTAGCACCAACGGAAATCACTAAACATCTACCCGAGCACTCTCGTGACCACCCCGTGAGAGCCCTCTGTTGCCACGAGACAGTGGGGTCGTGACAGGCTAACCAGGGTAGGCCTAGCACCATGGGAAATGCAGGAGAGTCAATAAGAAAGAGACTGATTCTCTCCTTGTCATCCCTCTGCTTCACCATGCCCAGAGGAGCGGTGGCCTCCCTAATCACCCCTGACCCTAACGGTCGACTGTCTAAGGCGTGAACGGGAAGGGCACAGACACGGGAACAATGGGGATCTCTAAACTATGGGCGAACGATTTGTCTATAAAATTCCCAGCCGTGCCTGAATCGACGAGCGCCTTATGCTGGGAATGCAGGGAAAATTCAGGAAAGGTGACACACACAAACATGTGTCAAACAGAGGGCTCTGGGTGAGAATGGTGACGGCTCACCTGCGGTGACACCAGAGTGTCCTGCCTACTGCCTCGATCCCCAGAGGAACCAACCCGGCACCGACCAGCAGTGTGACCTCAGATGATGCACGAGACGGAACGTCCGCCGGTCTCCCTGCTCACAGCACCTCCCAGTTCCATGGACATCGGAGCGGTGGTGCTGGGGATTGGAACCGACAGACCCCGCTCTGGACGTCATCGGGTAGCCAGCAGGTTATCCAACCGAATAGACAGGTCCACGAGCTTGTCGAAGGTGAGGATGGTGTCCCTGCAGGCCAACTCCCGACGGACGCTCCGTCTCGCGCCGGCGGCCAGGGTCCGAAAGTCCATGGCGAACTCCTGGACGCTACTTGTCCCCTGCCTCAGGTGGTAGAGACGTTCACCCGCCGCTCTACCCTCGGGCGGGTGACCAAAGACTGCCCGGAAACGGCGGGTGAAATCCTCGAGATGGTCCAGCGTCTCCTTCTCCCCACACAGAGTGTTAAATACACAACAAATAATGAGGGAAATGGAAACCAGGTTTGTAGGAAAACAAGACAAGACAAATGGAAAATGAAAAGTGGATCGACAATGCCTAGAAGACCGGTGACGCCGACCGCCGAACGTCGCCCGAACAAGGAGAGGAAACGACTTCGGTGGAAGTCGTGTCACATGTTCTCAGAATATAAGATATTAATGTTCTAAACATGTGTCATGGGAACTTTGCAAAAACATTAATGTGTCCAATGATGTATAAAACATAGAATGTTCTGTCATGGTCCCCTGGAGGTGTTTGTGTAGTTCCCAGCTTGTTCCAGGGAAGTCCCTTAAAATTTTTTAGGGCGTCGCCTGATGGTCTCAAAGAAACGTTCTCCCCACCCCTCAAAAAACTTGTTACTTTACAAACCACCCCTTGTTACTGTTGCAGAGCCCATCAAGGCCCTGATTGGTGAATTACTAATATATTTACAGCTTTTTGTCTGTTGGCAGGAATAGGGACACCAACACACACACACAGTGCTTTTAATGTACAACATTTCAACTTAAATATTTGACACGCATGATTACATTGTGCACATATATTTATACACTAAATACTATTCAAAACGTCCTCACTTGGGATTTGAATTCACAACCTCTTGGTTAACAGCATTCCGATCATCCTGCTCCACCACCATGTTTGTGTCCATTATCAGTTAATGTGACTATTCTCTCATCATTAATTTGATTTACTTGTTTCAACCACTTGAGGGTTTTCTGTCTGGCTGTCTAATGTTGGTGGGGGCATATTACTTAGTTTTAATGTTACACCTTAATCACTATGATAGAGTGAGTGTGATTTTAACAGAGCCGAGATGTAATTTGAAGTGCAAAGTGTAGCAATGCAGGTGAAATCAGTCATTGACACAGACTGGTGTAATGGGAAGATTGCCATGAACCAAGAGGTTGTGAGTTCAAATCCCAGTTGAGGACATGTTGAGTAATAATGACTGAATAAATTAATAATGTAATCATGTGTGTAAATTGAAAGCTTTGTTTGTGTGAGTGTTTCTAACCATACCAACAGGGAAAGTACTTCATTGGCTTGGCAACAGTAACAATGTGTGATGAAGCAAGTTTTTTTGGACCATCAGGCGACGCCCTAACAACATCTTTAGTAACGTCCAAGGAACAAGACGGGAAGTAGACAACAATCTCAAAGGGACCATGACAGAATGTCTTATGTTTTAAACGTTATTGGGCACAGGTAACCTTGTTTTGTGTATGTTGGGTGTGACGTTGATGGAATATTCTCCTAACCATCAGAAAACGGGACACATGAATGTTCTTGCAATGTTGCCATAAAATGTGTCTAGAACATTAATATCTTATATTCTGAGGACATGGTAACCATGTTCTGGGTAAGTTCTGTTTGACATTAAGGGAATGTTCTCCTAACTATAACGCCAAAACATGCTAAATAAGTTCTCAAGAAGTTTTTGCTAACATACATAGAATGTTCCTGTAACTAACAGAAAACTGGACCCTCAAATGACAAAGGTTCTCTTTCCCTAGAATTGTTAGCTGGGAAGTGCCTTGCTCAAGGGCACATTGACACCTTGCCAGCTCAGGCATTAGAACGACCAAACTTTCAGTTACTGGCCCAACACGCTAACTGCTAGACTACCTGCCACCCATCTTGGGAGCAAGAGAGAGAAGAGGGTAGGAGTGTGAGGAAGAAGGGATAGAGTGAATTAGAGCAGGGGAGAGCAGTGAGTTCTTGGGGAATGGGCGATGAAAAAGAGTTCCGCCTGGGCATCAGAACAGATGTGTCTGACTTTGAGGCTCTCTCTGATAGTGTCTCAGCAACCTCACTTGCCATTCAATTAATTGGTCTGTGGCTGACTGAAACTACTTGAAACAAAGAGAAATCAACGGCACGTAGATATAAAGTAGAGCTGAAGGGTCCCGTGTGTTGATTGATTCAGTTGTTTAAGCACTTAATTTAGCAGTCCAGTCAATGTTATGCTGCTGAAAGAACGCCAAGTAGTATGCTGAATGGAAGCTGATAGTTATAGCTGGTGCCAGTGCATCCCCCTCACACTGAAGTATTTGTGGAATGAAATGAAAATAGCAATGTGGATAAATGTGAAGCACACCCTTGTCTGATTGCTGTGTGTGTAGAACCAGAATAGATAGATGACAGTTCAGCCCATCCATAATGTTTACTAAGACTAGTGTTTCACAACTTTACCAGGCAGGTTTATTTCAGGTGTCCACTGCATCCATCCGTCCGTCCATCCGTCTGTCTGTCCGTCCATCCATCCATCCATCCATCTGTCCATCCATATTCACACGTGCTGGTGCCAACATGCCTCTGTTTGTGACATGAGGCTATTTTTAGCAGCATAGTGAGTTTGTGTGTGTGTGACACACATGGGAGGTTAAATCCCGATTTCCCACCTGAGTGAGAGTGGCTCTAGTATAATCCAGTCATCCTAGGGAAAGACAGGGACAGGCTGTCAGAAGCACCCAGACTCTCTTCTCCACTGTTTGCTCTTAAACACAGGGAGACACACGTCTATTTTTAGCTCATCAGAGAAATGATGTGGAAAAGTGTAATCTCTTAATCTGTTGGAAATCTCTCCACACTGAACGTTCAGTCCACTAGAGAGAGATGAGATGTTTTCTAGTCAGACAGTTGTCACTCAGAGCCCTGGGGATTTCAATTTGACAGCCAGCAAGACAGAAAAAACGAAATACCTCAGTGGCACATCATGAGATTTTCTCATGGTAGCCGAATTGCGTTTCTATTTGACTGTAATGCTTAAACCCTCCTCTTGCTGAGGTAAGGTCTACCACAGATAATTTTCCCAGTATCTATTCTAGTGGTTAATCAAAATACAATACAGATTGGTGGGTATATGTATATGGAATCAAACCTCTGTAGCCACAGGGGTTTGGGAAAGTCAACGGGCTTTGCTGATTGCATATGGAGCAGAGGCACTTTTTCTCTGCCTGAGGAGAGTACCAAAACTGCAAAAAAAAAATCCCTTATTATTTAATGATAGTCCAAAGCCTCTTCAACAGATTAAGCTCAAATGAAATTACAGTGGACTAATGAAGCACAGAGCCTTGACAGTGTTGGAGGAGGGGTGCCCGATAATTCCTCGAGCAGACTACTCACACACACACCCACCTACAGACACTCACACCCACAAGCACACCCACGGGCAATATAAGTAATCAGTGTTGGTAGATGTGGTGTGCGGGTCAGGCTCCTGCTTTTGAGTGGTTCTGGGTTCGCGGTAAACACTTCTCTTCTGGTCCTCATACATCTTCCTCCGGGATGACGTCTCTTAGCCATGTTGCCTACGTCAGAGTAGCCTAGCCCCAGCAGCACAGACTGAGGGTGAGAATTTGAGGAGGGTTTTTTGAGATCAGGGCTCTTCAAGGCTTGGATAAACAAGCAAGCCTCTGACAGATTAGACAGGGAAGGAGGACATTGATTTTCTCCCACACAAAGCCTAGCAATGTGACATTTGCTCTTGCGTAATTATGCCCCTATTTCCATCCACCCCCCACCCCCACCCTTAACGAACAAGCTCCTTTCCTCTGGGGACATGGCCTTCTGTCTACACAAAGCAGAGACCCAACAACAACACCCATGAAACCCTGCAAGAACAGAACACATCAGCGGTTTATAAAATCACTGCATCCACAACATCCACTGTCTTAGGGAGCAATATAGGGATCATTGCCAATAGTCATTCTGTCAGCCTTTCCATGTGCATCTTAATGCTGCATGCAGAGCAGTAGCAAATAAACCCCATCTATTAATAGTTGTTTATAGAGAGACCTTTAAAAATAACAGCATGTTGAAAATAATTAAACTCTCTCAATGTAATTACCTGACGCCACATGTGCACCTCCCTAGAGGTGGTGAGTAAGCCTGCATGACGTTCTCCCAACAAACTACTTCCTGTCAAACTACACACACACACACACACACACACACACACACACACACACACACACACACACACACACACACACACACACACACACACACACACACACACACACACACACACACACACACACACACACACACACTTTTAGGTAGCTAATCTGGGAAAGTGAGGTGTTTGAGATTTAAGTGAGGATGAATGGGCAGGCAGGCAGGCGCTTTGTTAATTGTGTATGAAGGGTATGTGATGATGGTGGCATCATGCCGTACAAATCGTTGGTGATTGGTGCCGATTAAGATGAGGGAGGACTGTTTTTTGGTTTAATGAGCATGGTCTTATTTCTATTACAGCATATTGGATGACTGTCATTCATATTCCATTCACCCAGCTCAAACATTAATACGTTTGGGCTACTACATGATACTCTAATTTCCTTATATCCATCATGGGGTTGCGACAAAGTAGCCTACGAATGAAAGTTTACAACGTAGGTGCACAGGTCAAGATCTTTTTGTTGACAGACCGTAGCACATTCAATATCGCCTTGCACACTCTTTCTTGCCTGTATCTAGCTGATCTAGATTGTAATAATTAGTCCAACAGTTGCAAACTATATTTTCTGTTGTACAAATGCAGGTATGTTTATCTCCATTTCGTTCCGTTTGCTTCCGTTTAAGAACACTTTTTCAACAGAATTCGCTGAATGAATACACCCTGATCAAACGCAAACACAGAACTAGCAGCCACATACAAACAACATGATCACACTCTCTCCTCCTCTCACATTTTCCCTTTTCTTGTGGACTTCAGTGAACAATACAACAGCTGTCTGTGACCAGGTGACAAAACCTTTCCAAACCAGACCTTCATATCATATATTAATTTGTATTTATTTCACCTTTATTTACCCAGGTAGGCCAGTTGAGAACAAGTTCTCATTTACAACTGTGACCTGGCCAAGATAAAGCAAAGCAGTGCGACAAAAACAACAACACAGATTTACACATGGAGAAAAACAAACATACAGTCAATAATACAGTTGAAAAATAAGTCTATATACAATGTGAGCAAATGAGGTGAGATAAGGGAGGTAAATGCAAAAAAGGCCATGGTGGCGAGGTAAATACAATATAGCAAGTAAAACACTGGAATGGTAGATTTGCAGTGGAAGAATGTGCAAAGTAGAAATAAAAATAATGGGGTGCAAAGGAGTAAAATAAATAAATACAGTAGGGGAAGAGGTAGTTGTTTGGGCTAAATTATAGATGGGCTATGTACAGGTGCAGTAATCTGTGAGCTGCTCTGACAGCTGGTGCTTAAAGCTAGTGAGGGAGATAGGTGTTTCCAGTTTTAGAGGTTTTGTAGTTCGTTCCAGTCATTGGCAGCAGAGAACTGGAAGGAGAGGCGGCCAAAGGAAGAATTGGCTTTGGGGGTGACCAGAGAGATATACCTGCTGGAGCGCGTGCTACAGGTGGGTGCTGCTATGGTGACCAGCGAGCTGAGATAAGGGGAACTTTACGTAGCAGGGTCTTGTAGATGACCTGGAGCCAGTGGGTTTGGCGACGAGTTTGAAGCGAGAGCCAGCCAACGAGAGCATACAGGTCACAGTGGTGGGTAGTATGTATGGCTTTGGTGTCAAATCGGATGGCACTGTGATAGACTGCATCCAATTTAGTGAGTAGGGTATTGGAGGCTATTTTGTAAATGACATCGCCGAAGTCGAGGATCGGTAGGATGGTCAGTTTTACGATGGTAAGTTTGGCAGCATGAGTGAAGGATGCTTTGTTATCATAACCACTAACCGCTACACACAGCCTACGTCGTTGTCACCATATTAGCTAATGTAATAGTCATAATAGCTACTAGAATTAATGCATTACTAAACCCACTGCAATCATGCAGTACAGTGGACAGCAAGCAGTTTAGCAGTTACGCTGGCTGGCCCCAGTGGCAATACATGAATAAAACTAAAAGCTTACCATGACTTGGAAGAGTTCCAGTGTTGAATAGCTATAGCCAGCTAGCTAACATAGCATCACTCTCTGTTTGAGCCGGGTGTTTGATTAGGCTAAACTCGCTAGTTGCATTCGCTAGCTAAGTAAGTGAAAGTTTAAACAAATTCCCAAAAATATAGCTCTCTCTATTTAGCTTCTCCTTCATTTTTAAAGAAATTAATTTGTTCAAAACTGTTCAACTATTCAACTTTCTCTGTCTTTCAGTCAACTACTCTGTCTTTCAGTCAACTATAACACATTTTATGCACTGCAGCACTAGCTAGCTCTAGTTTATGCTTTAAGTACTAGATTTATTCTCTGATCCTTTGATTGGGTGGACAACATGTCAGTTCATGCTGTAAGAGCTCTGATAGGTTGGAGGACGTCCTCCGGAAGTTGTCATAATTACTGTGTAAGTCGATGGAAGGGGGTGAGAACCATGAGCATCCTAGGTTTTAAACTATGATTCTTTTCATGAAATTCACTGAGGAGGATGGTCCTCCCCTTTTTCTTCTGAGGAGCCTCCGCTGGTACAAATGTGTTATCTTAATTTAACCAGTTTCTCTCAGCGTGAAAATGATCATGTAGCAAAAGATAATGTGAATTATTATGTGCATGATAATTAATGGTTATTTTTGTAGGAGTTGATAAAAAAAAAGTTAGGATAAATCAAGTCTGACATTTTAAACAGGAAATGACAAACTTTATAAGCCCCTTTAAACCTCAAATTCACTACAATTTGCATTTCCTACGGCGCAGGAAACTTCTCTGTGACAAAAGAGTGATCAAATTGAGATAGAACATCTGTATGTTATTCAGGATGTGATCTCATCGCTACTGTGATTTGACCTAGATAGACCTCTTCTCACCAACACACAACCTCATTTTCTCTTATGTTTCATACTGTAATATACTGTAAGTATACTGTAGTTGTAGTATTCTGGTTTTGTTCTATGTGTGATATCCTGGTGAGATGTCTCCAAGTCCTTAACATGGAGATCTGTGTGTCCTTGCTGCTTACACCGCACAGTGACTGTCCTACATTTGTCATTGTAAATGTTATCTTCTTCATCGTCACACATTCTCTTTCATCTTCAGTGACTCACTCTCTCAGGGGCTTAGTGGAACAATACATTAAGTCTTCAAACATACTGTATTCATACCGTATTCCCTGTGTCTGTGACTAGAGATCTGCCAGGCATTCTGGCTGAATGAAAACACATTGGGTTTGTGTTTTCACACCCAGCCAGCTGAAGGAAGTCACATGTTGCTTTAGTTAATTGATCCAATGGTTATTGAAGATGTGATTCTGCCCAATCAGCTTTGACGTGGAGAAGCTGCACCCTGTGAGTTCATCCCAGAGATCCCCCTGTGGTTCAGCCAGCCAATCACACATCCTTTCCACTTCAGATCCTCCTCTGAGCGTGCTCTCCAACCTGTCTGTGATTTGTGAGCTCTTTGAGTGACAGAGAGACTCCTCACTGGCGATGGGCTCCTAGTGTGTGTGGCACCGCCTACCGCCCTTCCCAGGCACACATGTGCGTGAGCGCGGGACACCGGTAGCTGCGGAATTCAAGGTGGCGTCTTTTCAATTAGGGCACAATGAATTACCTTTTCAGCCCCTCGAGTGGCCTGGCAAGCTGCAGCAAAGGGGGCCCCGGCAGTATAATGATGCTTGGCACAATAGCATCACTGTTCTCCGGCCCGTTCCCAGGAAACCACACAACATGCGCCATTGTGTGCCGTGTTTTGCTGGCTGACCACGTTGCCCGGCTTTAGCCAGAGAGACAGAGGAGCCTGGCTGTGCAATAAGGCTCACATCACAACGTGGTTGGTGGAGGCCAGTAACACAGTGACACAGGCCATGAGGAGCTGCTGCTCGATGGAGACTCAGATTTATTCACCTCCCTCAGTCTTTGATGTGCTAAAATCATTTTACGAAAAGCTACATTTAAAAGGCGGGCAGGGGAGGGGAGGTGGTGGTTGTAGGGGTGGTGGGAAGCAGGAACAGGGGGCTGCTGAGGGGACCAGGCCCAGTGAAGGGGGCTGGAGCACTGAGAGAGAGCACTGTCACTACGCTAAGCTCTTCCTAATTAAATAAAAAAATGGCGAGCTAGAACAAAAAAATTGGGAACAAAGACGCCCAAAACTGGTTCTAAGCTAGTCGTAGCTGGTTCTACTGCCTTTCATCTCCTTCTTCTGTGGGTCCCGCTATGTGTGTGCCACCTTCTCTAACCCCCCTTCGCCCCCAACTCTCTATACCCCCCTACTCCATCCGCACTTTACCCCTGTTTACGCTGCATAGCTAATGGAGAAATTAGTGGTGGTGGCTTTCAGCGACAGCCAGAGAGGGAACCGAGGTAGACAGGAACCAGGAGATGTATGTCACAGGAGTCTTTCAGGGGCCTTTCAGGGTCCCGCACACCAGCAGCTCTGCTTAGACACCACTGCAGGGGACCTAGGACACAGGGGCCCCGAATAGAGGGGCCCGAACCATCCCTCACAAAGCCTAGAGTGTCACAGCTAACTGGGACCTTTTCTCTTCCGAGGAAAGAGAGAGGAAAATACCTGTCAGCTGACAACTCAATAATGCCAGAGATTCTCCCCGGAATCAAAGGTTGTTTATCAACTTAGCTTTCCGACTTCAGTGGTGGTGGCTGGTGTTTTTATCTTATGTGCGACAAACTGAAAATAGAAAGTGTTTGTGTTGTGTTGTCTGCTCCTCTAGCGTTCTTAGAAAGCACTTTATAACTCAGGCACGTTTAACAGGGGCCTACCAGGAAGACACAGACAGACTCATTATATCTGCCAAGAGCAGGCCTCTTTCAACATGCCTCTTATAGTCGCCAGCAACTCATTTGTACTCAAGTTGTACAATTTGTATCCCAATTCTGGATCTAGATGGCTGTGTAAGATGTGTAAGATATGTGAGCTTATCTGCATTTAATTAACTGTCTGTAATATTCCAGTGATTGTGAACATAATTAAATCATCAGCTGTAGTCTAACTGCCGCTTGTCTATTATTTCCTAGACTCCTGAAGGAAAAGAGGAAAAGAAAAGAGGACATCAGACACACACACACACACACACACACACACACACACACACACACACACACACACACACACACACACACACACACACACACACACACACACACACACACACACACACACACACACACACACACACACACACACACACACATCCATCAGCACAAAGATCCATCCATCAGCACAAAGATCCATCCATCAGCACAAAGATGAGTGACGATAAAGCAGCTGAAAGCGTTGAACCTGCTCCACCATCTCCAGCACCAGAGGCAGCACCAGCTCCAGCACCAGCAGCAGCACCATCTCCAGCACCAGAGGCAGCACCAGCTCCAGCACCAGCAGCAGCACCAGCTCCAGCACCAGCGGCAGCACCGGCGCCAGCAGAGATGAACTCTATTCCCAATGGGAAAGGCCATGAGCCTGGGGAGGAAACCACAGCGGCAGCCAAAATACCACCAGGAGACACCACAGAGCAGTAAGTATACGCTCAGGTACATGATAGCAGACTACAAACATACGAAAGTATACACAGGCTTTTCATTTGAAAATGTAGAGTATACACAGATAGAAGATAACCTCATCCCCAGGCTCATTCGCTACCGCATATAGTGTTCGACTCGACAGAGAGAGACTCGGCTGGTGGACAAGATTAGATACAAGATAGCAGACAAGAGGAACCTTTTCATCTAAAAAAAGTAGACCCTCTGGTATTTAGGCAACATAGTACATTGGCTGAGCATTAAACTATTAGTGCTGAGTGTGATGTGCTCCCTCACTGAGCTTTGTTTTGTCAGAGTGTTGAGGTGAGCTCTGCGATTGGCTGCCTTGTCCTGCGGGCAGGCTGCACGTGTGACCTACTGTACTACCCTCTGAGAGTGTCACATGTCTCCCTTCACACACCCCACAACAACAACACGGCTCTTTGTTAACTACTCCGGATATGTGTGTGGAGATGTGTGTCATGCGTACCTAGTACTGCCTAGCACCAGAGACTGCATTCCTTTGCTCTACTAATCATGAGGTCACCTCCATCAGCATGCAACAGACCTGCCCCTCAGTCACAGGAAATGACATGAACTGTTTAACATACAACGTACAGGGTCTCCCCATATCCTCTTTAGTGCTTGAATGCATTAGTTTACACAGACTGTGTCACTGTCTCCATCATGGCTGCATTACTGAAGGTGTGTTTATGTTGTTTTTCCTCTTTGTGCTTTCATTGGATGATGGATCGTCTTTCTCTACGCTACTTTTTCAGGGAAATTGTTCCTAATAGTGTCCAAAATGTCAGGTATGTAACATTGACAAGGAAGGGATATGTTTCGGTGTACTGTTTGTCTCACCTATGAGTTGTGATAAGGACAGAACAGTACCATGCAGCCCCAGCCTCCTATAGCAGTAGAATGTTATCCTCTATGATTCCACAGTTCTCTCAGAGAGTGTGTCCTTGAGTTGTGGTTGCGTAACATTTTGTTGTTGTTTAATGTGCTTATGAATGTGCTTTATTCTCACAGAAGTGAGGATCCAGAGGCTAACCTTGCAGAGAGTCAGGAGTTCCTGTCTAGCATGGAGGACAAGAAGACCACAGGCTTCACAGACGTAAGCCAAACCAATAGGGTGCGATGGCCCCAGTGGATGTTTCAGATGAATATGTAACGCGTGTTCATTCTCTCCTTCTGTGACGCAAGTTTGATTGTTTTAAGCACTGTGCTAACAAGCGTGTTCTCCTCTTTGTCTTTATCCATGGAATCAGTTTGAGGGGAAGACCTCTTTCGGAATGTCAGTATTCAACTTGGGCAACGCCATCATGGGAAGTGGAATTCTGGGATTGTCGTACGCCATGGCCAACACAGGGGTCGTCCTATTCCTGTGAGCCAACATGGATGGATGGATGGATAAGCGGATGAATGAGTTCATGATTGTAATGAACATACAGTAGCTTACATACAGTTCTACAGAGATGTGGATTCAAGTCACGTGACTTGAGACTTGACTTGGCAAAAAGAAAAAACACTTGACACTCGCCTTCGACTTGAGCAGCTTTGACTCTGGACTTAACTTGGACTTGAGCTGTAACACTCAAGAGACTCGAGAGACTTGGATTTCAAAGGAGCAGCACCACCTTCCTCTCCTTTTAAATTCTGCATTACACCATGAGCATACATTCGTGGCAATTCTGTTGCTCAAAGCGGAGAGTCTCATTGGGTTATATGGTAAATAACTGTTAAATTCAGTTCTGCCTTGTGCCTCAAGATGTGGAAAGGCATGGGGGGAAAATAGAGTATTGTTCTATATTTTGACCGCTTCTCGCTCAAAAATATGTGCTCTGAGCAAGAGTTTCCATAAATGTTTATTCTTAGCCAACCACAGACCATGTTGTGGGCTGGGTATAAACAATACCACTTTATTCTAATTGGAGATTTCACAATGTCAGTCAAACTGTAGCTGTACTATCACCACTATCGGTATATCATAATTTGGATGGCTTTTCTATTATTAATGATGATTCAAAAAACATTTATTTCATGATCTGTGAAATGTATTATGTAGGCCTATATACTGTATTAGTAGGCGTAATGTAAGGAAAACAAAATTAAGGACGTGTGACTTGACCTGCGCTTTGGAACGTGGGACTTGAGAGTTGCCACTTATTACTTGGGAATTGACTCGAGACTCGAAGGTGAAGACTTGAGACTTGCTTAGGACTTGCTCAATTGTGACCTGGTTCCCATCTCTGCAGTTCTATATGGTGAATGCTAAGATCAATGAGTAGGTGCATGTACACAGATGTAAACCCAGAGCATAACCCAGTCAGGCATGCTCACAGTAGCCACAGATGGTCCTATGATTCAATTGCACTCCGTTTAGTCCCTCTAAACTGAGCTCTTCCATGGACAGAAATAGCACTGTAATTATTTAAAGGCAATTAACCAGGTGGTAGACTGTATGTGACAGGACTAATTGAACAGTCACTAGATTAAAGCTAAAGAGTAAATACATCATTACTGTGTAATAGGTATCATAACTACAGCTGTGACACACTGGCAGGTGCGTAACACCTTGTGTTTCATGTGATACATGTGCATTGAGATGAATAGGGGCTTCAAAACATGTGTGGACTAATGAAAGGTAATGTAATGGGGCCGGGGTGGAGAGCTTTCATTACTATGCCAATAGCAGTGTTGTGCTGCTGTGTTAAACCGATGCAATTACAGTCAATGTGCTTGCATCTGCGTGTCCTATCTTTTGCTGTGATTGAGTATGTGAATACTGAATATACATGAGTGCATTCTCAGGAGTCTTCCATGCCAGCTCGGAAGAATAATCTGGGCTGTGGTGGCGTCTGCTGTCAGGACGAGTCACAGAGGGTTTAGCTTCACAGGTGTCAGATTGGTTATGTAGCGGTTATGTAATGTGTTTGTGGGTTTAGCTTCACAGGTGTCAGATTGGTTATGTAGGGGTTATGTAATGTGTTTGTGGGTTTAGCACCGAACCTGGCCCATTATATTCTGTGCTGATTATGAGTGTTGCTGCGTGTCTCTGCGTGACCCTACTGTCCAGCTCAGGTTTCCAGTTGATAATCTCACCCATAAATCAATGACATACCATAACATCCACACTCCCTTGTCTTCCTCTATTTACCATCAAACCTCCTCACCCCAGTAGTGAGGGTACAAGGTGGCAGCAGTCATGGGATCTAGGTTGCTAAGTCTTGTTCCTCGAAAAGCTGTATGTGCTGTAAACTCTCATAATGCTGCTTTTATTAGAAAACTCTCCTAGCCCAGGGGATTTGTTTACCAAGCGACCTTGAATAGGATTACAATACAATAGCGCTCTACCTAGAGGTAAAGCAATGTTTGGGATGTGTGAAGTAATGCCAAATCTATTGACTGTTTACTAGCAGGGTCTAAAGTTGATGGAATTGTAGGCAGGGTGACTAACAACATCTTCCAAACTAGAAGTATACATGCTCGCTCTTGTTAGGAAGAGAAGAGAGTTTTGCAGATTCCGACCGCAAAACCTGACTCAATAGGGGAGGGTTCGAGTGGGCATTTACCATCTGGGGAGGTTCCGGTGCGGGATGAAGTACCCACTCCGCTCGCAGATCCGACGTCTTCCTCCATGGTGGCTCTGGTGCGGGAATCGTTGCAGGAGGAACCGGATCGTGGATCGTCGCCGGAGGAACCGGACCATAGATCATCGCAGGAGGCTCTGGACTGAGAACCCCTGCTGTTGGCTCCGGACTGAGAACACCTGCTGTTGGCTCCGGACTGAGAACCCCTGCTGTTGGCTCCAGACCGCAGACCGTCGCTGGTGGTTCCAGACTGCAGACCGTCTCAGGAGGTTCCGGACCGCGGACCGTCGTTGGAGGTTTCAAACCGTGGACTGTCGCCGGAAGCTCTGGACTGGGAACTGTCGCCGGAAGCTCTGGACTGTGGAGGCGCACTGGAGGCCTGATGCGTGGTGCCGGCACTGGTGGTACCGGGCTGGTGACACGCACCTCAGGGCGAGTGCGGGAGGAGGCAGAGGACGTACTGAACTGTGGAGACACACTGGAGGCCCGATGCGTGGGACTGGTACAGGTGGCACCGGGCTGATTACATGCATCTCAGGGCGAGTGCGGGAAGGAGGCAGAGGACGTACTGAACTGTGGAGATGCACTGGAGGCCTGATGCGTGGGACCGGTACAGGTGGCACCAGACCGATGACACGCTTCTCTAAGCAGGTGCGGGAAGGAGGCAGAGGACGTACTGGACTGTGGAGACGCACTGGAGGCCTGATGCGTGGGACCGGTACAGGTGGCACCGGGCTGATGACACGCACCTCATGGCGAGTGCGGGTAAGAGGAACAGGACAGACCTGACTGGGGACACGCGCTTGAGGGAGAGTGCGAGCGTGAGTAGAGTCCCACATATTTTTAATAAACCGAAACTCAGCAAAACAAAACAAACAAGCACAAACGAAACGTGAAGCTACTGGAGTGCACTCAGGCAACTAAATGTAGACAAGATCCCACAACTAACAATGGGGAAAATGGCTACCTGAATATGATCCCCAATCAGAGACAACGATAAACAGCTGTCTCTGATTGGGAACCATATCAGGCCAACATAGACATACAAAAAACCTAGATGACCCACCCTAGTCACTATCACGCCCCAACCAACATAGAGAATAAACAGCTTACTATGGTCAGGGCGTGACAGTCTTACTGGCAGCATAACCGCATTTCTCACCGAATGTGACTAAATAAGCGTTGATACTATTGTAGACAACCATCACAGACACAAATATTATTCATAGACTGTATCCAAGCTTTATGCCTTGAGTCATGTCTAGAGGATTTTTTTTACACAGTGAGAAAAAAACATTTATTTTGAGCAAGGTGGTTTGTCTGGTCTGGACCAGCTGAACTCTGGGTTATTAAACTGCACTGTCTAACTACACCCTCTATCTATCTATCTATCTATCTATCTATCTATCTATCTATCTATCTGTCTGTCTGTCTGTCTGTCTGTCTGTCTGTCTGTCTGTCTGTCTGTCTGTCTGTCTGTCTGTCTCTCTCTCTCTCTCTCTCTCTCTCTCTCTCTCTCTCTCTCTCTCTCTCTCTCTCTCTCTCTCTCTCTCTCTCTCTCTCTCTCTCTCTCTCTCTCTCTCTCTCTCTCTCTCTCTCTCTCTCTCTCTCTCTCTCTCTCTCTCTCTCTCTCTCTCTGCCTCTCTCTCTCTCTCTCTCTCTCTCTCTCTCTCTCTCTGCCTCTCTCTCTCTCTCTCTCTCTCTCTCTCTCTCTCTCTCTCTCTCTCTCTCTCTCTCTCTCCCTCTCTCTCCTCTCTCTCTCTCTCTCTCTCTCTCTCTCTCTCTCTCTCTCTCTCTCTCTCTCTCTCTCTCTCTCTCTCTCTCTCTCTCTCTCTCTCTCTCTCCTCTCTCTCTGCCTCTCTCTCTCTGCCTCTCTCTCTGCCTCTCTCTCTCTCTCTCTCTCTCTCTCTCTCTCTCTCTCTCTCTCTCTGCCTCTCTCTCTCTCTCTCTCTCTCTCTCTCTCTCTCTCTCTCTCTCTCTCTCTCTCTCTCTCTCTCTCTCTCTCTCTCTCTCTCTCTCTCTCTCTCTGCCTCTCTCTCTCTCTCTCTCTCTCTCTCTCTCTCTCTGCCTCTCTCTCTCTCTCTCTCTCTCTCTCTCTCTCTCTCTCTGCCTCTCTCTCTCTGCCTCTCTCTCTCCTCTCTCTCTCTCTCTCTCTCTCTCTCTCTCTCTCTCTCTCTGCCTCTCTCTCTCTCTCTCTCTCTCTCTCTCTCTCTCTCTCTCTCTCTCTCTCTCTCTCTCTCTCTCTCTCTCTCTCTCTCTCTGTCTCTCTGCCTCTCTCTCTCTCTCTCTCTGCTCTCTCTCTCTCTCTCTCTCTCTCTCTCTCTCTCTCTCTCTCTCTCTCTCTCTCTCTCTCTCTCCTCTCTCTCTCTCTCTCTCTCTCTCTCTCTCTCTCTCTCTCTCTCTCTCTCTCTCTCTCTCTCTCTCTCTCTCTCTCTCTCTCTCTCTCTCTCTCTCTCTCTCTCTCTCTGCCTCTCTCTCTCTCTCTCTCTCTCTCTCTCTCTCCTCTCTCTCTCTCTCTCTCTCTCTCTCTGCCTCTCTCTCTCTCTCTCTCTCTCTCTCTCTCTCTCTCTCTCTCTCTCTCTGCCTCTCTCTCTCTCTCTCTCTCTCTCTCTCTCTCTCTGCCTCTCTCTCTCTCTGCCTCTCTCTCTCTCTCTCTCTCTCTCTCTCTCTCTCTCTCTCTCTCTCTCTCTCTCTCTCTCTCTCTCTCTCTCTCTCTCTCACCTAGCTTGCTTGTCTCATTCACTGTTCATGTGGAATGTAATACAGTCATGTGTGAAACATAGTACAGTACATGTATTTATGTATCTACTATAAATGACATAAATCCACATGCCTCAAATAATTATGCTCTCCAGCAGCCATGTTGAGTTGACTAGTATCCCAGATAGAGAAAGAGGGAAAGAAACATATAGGGGGAGGGGGACAGCCAGTAAAGCAGCTTTTCAGTTGACCACTATGTGCTGTGCTCAAGCCTCCAGAGTACAAGTCCCTCTCCTCTCCTCTCTTTTTATTTTTATTATTTTCTTCTCCCCAATTTCATGGTATCCAATTGTTAGCAGTTACTGTCTTGTCTCATCGCTACAATTCCCGTATGGGCTCGGGAGAGACGAAGGTCGAGAGCCATGCGTCCTTCGAAACACAACC
This sequence comes from Oncorhynchus keta, assembly GCF_023373465.1. Classification (NCBI taxonomy): domain Eukaryota; kingdom Metazoa; phylum Chordata; class Actinopteri; order Salmoniformes; family Salmonidae; genus Oncorhynchus; species Oncorhynchus keta. Next base: position 35,909,484 of record NC_068430.1, on the reverse strand, counting down.
CAACCAAGCCGCACTGCTTCTTAACACAGCGTGCATCCAACCCGGAAGCCAGCCGCACCAATGTGTCGGAGGAAACACCGTACACCTAGCGACCTGGTCAGTGTGCACTGTGCCCGGCCCGCCACAGGAGTCGCTAGTGCGCGATGAGACAAGGACATCCCTACCGGCCAAACTCTCCCTAACCCGGACGACGCTATGCCAATTGTGCGTTGCCGCATGGACCTCCCGGTCGCGGCCTGCTGCGACAGAGCCTGGGCTCGAAGCCAGAGTCTCTGGTGGCACAGCTAGCACTGCGATGCAGTGCCTTAACCACTGCGCCACCCAGGAGGCTCCTTCTCCTCTTCTTTCTATTTTTTTCTGCCAGAGTACCATGTCAGTCTGAATCAATGGGAGAACTCAACAACACACCCAACTAACATCACAACAATACAGTGGCATCTCATCCCTCCAGTGTATTCTCTTACCCTTTCCTTTGACCTCACCTAACACCTACTCTGTATATTGGAGTCATAGAGCGTATGGCTTTGGGAACAAAGCCATATGTTTCCTGACTGGTAATACGGAACGTTTTTTAAACATTCTGAGAACAGAAGTGAACTTTTTGCATGTTCTGGGAACATTTATTTTTAGGTTGCAGTGAGGTTCTGAGAATGTTTTACTCTGGTTCCTTAAAGTTATTTAAAAGGTTTTTGAATAACTTCCTTAAAACCTTCTCTGAATGTTTCAATAAGACTTTCAGTATGTGGACCCCAAGAAGAGTAGCTGTGCAGCGGCTAATGGGGACCTTAATAAATACCAAATAACACTGCTAGCTTATTTTGCTAGCTTTTTTTTATTACTCCAAGCACAAACAGGACACATGGACATTCATTTCCTTAGGCATTAATTGTGCAAAACACATTTATTTTTTATTGTGACACAGCATCAGTGATATTCAAACCCATAATGTTCTGTTCTTTATCCATGGAATTAGTCCACTGCGCTACCAGGATGGAACTAGCATGCAATGTTTTTAACGCATACAAAGCTGTTCATTTTAGTCTATTCAAACAGACCCCATTTCAAAGGAAGCAAGCACTTATTAAGATCAGGTGTGGCCAATTAGTGGGCACGGCCAACACACCTGAACACACTTAGAGAGAGGTTTGTTGATGCTGAGAACGGAATGTATATGTTTTTAAATAACATTCTTAGATTGTTCTCTGAATGTTGTTAAAGGTTTCTTGTGGTTTTTATGGAACGTTTTCTTAACGATCTCGGAACAATTTGAGAACATTACTTTAATTTGAACCATGAGGAATCATGTAGGAAACATTATGCTGAAATTCCCACAGAAGAATGTTGTTTCTTAATGTTCTCTGAACTATTTGATTCCTAATGTCAAACCAGTTGGAGAACGCTCGCAGAACATTAACAAAGTTGATATTAAATGTAACCGTGTTTGAACTTTTAGGAAATGTTAAAGCAATGCAATTTTTATTTTTTATTTTTTTATTTCACCTTTATTTAACCAGGTAGGCTAGTTGAGAACAAGTTCTCATTTGCAACTGCGACCTGGCCAAGATAAAGCATAGCAGTGTGAACAGACAACACAGACAACACATGGAGTAAACAGGTCAATAACACAGTAGAAAAAAGGGGAGTCTATATACATTGTGTGCAAAAGGCATGAGGAGGTAGGCGAATAATTACAATTTTGCAGATTAACACTGGAGTGATAAATGATCAGATGGTCATGTACAGGTAGAGATATTGGTGTGCAAAAGAGCAGAAAAGTAAATAAATAAAAACAATATGGGGATGAGGTAGGTGAAATGGGTGGCTATTTACCGATGGACTATGTACAGCTGCAGCGATCGGTTAGCTGCTCAGATAGCTGATGTTTGAAGTTGGTGAGGGAGATAAAAGTCAGCGATTTTTGCAATTCGTTCCAGTCACAGGCAGCAGAGTACTGGAACGAAAGGCGGCCAAATGAGGTGTTGGCTTTAGGGATGATCAGTGAGATACACCTGCTGGAGCGCGTGCTACGGATGGGTGTTGCCATCGTGACCAGTGAACTTAGATAAGGCGGAGCTTTACCTAGCATGGCCTTGTAGATGACCTGGAGCCAGTGGGTCTGGCGACTAATATATAGCGAGGGCCAGCCGACTAGAGCATACAAGTCGCAGTGGTGGGTGGTATACGGTGCTTTAGTGACAACCGGATGGCACTGTGATAAACTGCATCCAGTTTGCTGAGTAGAGTGTTGGAAGCAAGTTTGTAGATGACAGCGCCGAAGTCGAGGATCGGTAGGATAGTCAGTTTTACTAGGGTAAGGTTGGCAGCGTGAGTGAAGGAGGCTTTGTTGCGGAATAGAAAGCCGACTCTTGATTTGATTTTCGATTGGAGATGTTTGATATGAGTCTGGAAGGAGAGTTTACAGTCTAGCCAGACACCTAGGTACTTATAGATGTCCACATATTCAAGGTCGGAACCATCCAGGGTGGTGATGCTAGTCGGGCATGCGGGTGCAGGCAGCGATCGGTTGAAAAGCATGCATTTGGTTTTACTAGCGTCTAAGAGCAGTTGGAGGCCACGGAAGGAGTGTTGTATGGCATTGAAGCTCGTTTGGAGGTTAGATAGCACAGTGTCCAAGGACGGGCCGGAAGTATATAGAATGGTGTCGTCTACGTAGAGGTGGATCAGGGAATCGCCCGCAGCAAGAGCAACATCATTGATATATACAGAGAAAAGAGTCGGCCCGAGAATTGAACCCTGTGGCACCCCCATAGAGACTGCCAGAGGACCGGACTGCATGCCCTCCGATTTGACACACTGAACTCTGTCTGCAAAGTAATTGGTGAACCAGGCAAGGCAGTCATCCGAAAAACCGAGGCTACTGAGTCTACCGATAAGAATATGGTGATTGACAGAGTCGAAAGCCTTGGCAAGGTCGATGAAGACGGCTGCACAGTACTGTCTTTTATCGATGGCGGGTTATTATATCGTTTAGTACCTTGAGTGTGGCTGAGGTGCACCCGTGACCTTCGGAAATCAGATTGCACAGCGTAGAAGGTACGGTGGGATTCGAGATGGTCAGTGACCTGTTTGTTGACTTGGCTTTCGAAGACCTTAGATAGGCAGGGCAGGATGGATATAGGTCTGTAACAGTTTGGGTCCAGGGTGTCTCCCCCTTTGAAGAGGGGGATGACTGCGGCAGCTTTCCAATCCTTGGGGATCTCAGACGATATGAAAGAGAGGTTGAACAGGCTGGTAATAGGGGTTGCGACAATGGCGGCGGATAGTTTCAGAAATAGAGGGTCCAGATTGTCAAGCCCAGCTGATTTGTACGGGTCCAGGTTTTGCAGCTCTTTCAGAACATCTGCTATCTGGATTTGGGTAAAGGAGAACCTGGAGAGGCTTGGGCGAGTAGCTGCAATACCAATAACAAATTCAGAAGATCCTTAAATGAGCTGTAAATGTTTCAAAGCCATGCAACTATCCTGCACCATTCCCAGAAAGTTGTGGGAAGGTTGTATGCAAAATAACCATAAGACAACCACGCTCTCACCAAGCTCTAAGAAACATATGGTTCTCAGAATGTTATGTGCTAGCTGGGTAGTGTGTTTCCTCAAAGGAAAGGGTCTGGAGCAGAGGCAGGCAGAGGGCTACTGACTGTGTGTAACACCTCTGGGCCTGACTGTTGTGTCATGTGAGCTTTAGCTGAACAAAGAGGGTGTTCAGTGGCTGTATGGAGGGAGGTGGTTGTGCACTGGCCCTTATTTTCACTCCATTCACATTTCAAACCCCATTAAACCAGCAATGCGCATGCCCCACCGACCTGAGGATCTGTCTTTTTCAGCCATCTATTTCCTGTGTTTGAGGGGGGCAAAATCCACTTGTCACTTAAATAGGTCTGGCTGGATTGATTTAATTTTACTCCCGTGACGCTTTCATCCTTTTGCTTGAGCTGGATATTTTTTCCCATTCATGTTACGACCACGTAAATGTTTGTGATGACCTTTCAAACACCCAGGTAATGGCTGAAATGTGCTCAATGAGATACAAATATACAGAATTGTGAAAGACAAGCCACCCAAGTCATAGGCTGTTCACTCTGCTACCGCATGGCAAGTGGTACCGATGCACGAATCTGGTACCAACGGAACCCTGAACAGCTTCTACCCTCAAGCCATAAGACTGCTAAATATTTAGTTAAATAGTTACAGTGCATTCAGAAAGTATTCACACCCCCTTGATTTTTTCCAGATTTTGTATTGTTTTAGGCTAAATTTAAAGTTGATTAAGAACATTTTTGGTCACAGGCCTACACACAAAACCCCGTAATTGCAGAGTGGAATTATGTTTTTCAACATTTTTACAAATTAATAAAAAATGAAAAGCTGAAATGTCTTTAGTAAGTAAGTATTCAACCCCCCTTTTACAGCCTAAATAAGATCAGGAGTAAAAATGTACTTAATAAGTCACATACTAAGTTGCATGGACTCACTCTGTGTGCAGTAATAGTGTTTAACATCATTTTTTAACGACTACCTCATCTCTGTACCCCACACATACAATTATCTGTAAGGTCCCTCGGTATAGCAGTGGATTTCAAACACAGATTCAATCACAAAGACCAAGGAGATTTTCCTATGCCTCACAAAGAAGGACTGTTGGTAGATGGGTAAAGAATGTAAAAGCAGACATTGAATATCCCTTTGAGCATGGTGAAGTTATTAAATATTCTTTGGATGGTGTATCAAAAACGACTTTAAAACTGTTACAGTGTTTAATGGCTGTGATAGGAGAAAACTGAGGATGGATCAACAACATTGTAGTTACTTCGCAATACTAACCTAATTGACAGAGTGAAAAGAAGGAAGCCTGTACAGAATCAAAATATTCCAAAACATGCATCCTGTTTGCAACAAGGCACGAAAGTAATACTGCAAAAAATGTGGCAAAGCAATTAACTTGATATCCTGAATAACAAAGATGTTATGTTTGGAGCAAATCCAGTACAACACATTACTGAGTACCACTCATATTTTCAAGCATAGCTGCATCATGTTATGGGTACGCTTTGTAATCGTCGAACTGGGTTGTTTTTCGGGATAACAAAGAAACAGAATTGTTTTATTTAATTTAACCTTTATTTAAATAGGCAAGTATTTAAAATGACAGCCTACCAAAAGGCAAAAGTGCTCCTGCAGGTACGGGGGCTGGGATTTAAAAAATATATATAAAAAAATAGGACAAAACACACATCACAACAAGAGAGACACCACAACACACCATAAAGAGAGACGTATGACAACAATATAGCATGGTAGCAACACAACATGACAACAACATGGTAGCGACACAACATGGCAGCGACACAACATGGCAGCAGCACAACATGGTAGCAACACAAAACATGGTACAAACATTATTGGGCACAGACAATAGCACAAAGGGCAAGAAGGTAGAGACGACAATACATCATTACAGCCGATCTAGAAATGACGTCTCCGTAGTCTAGCATGGCTAGGATGTTCATCTGAATCAGGGTTAATTTGGCAGCTGGGGTAAAAGAGGAGCAATTACGATAGAGGAAATCAAGTCTAGATTGAACCTTAGCATGCAGCTTTGATATGTGCTGAGAGAAGGGCAGTGTACCATCTAGCTATACTCCCAAGTACTTGTATGAGTTTACTACCTCAAGCTCTAAACCCTCAGAGGTAGTAATCATACCGGTGGGGAGCGGGGCATTCTTCTTACCAAACCACATGACCTTTTTTTGGAGGTGTTCAGAACAAGGTTAAGGGCAGACAAAGCTTGTTGGACACGAAGAAAGCTTTGTTGGAGAGTGTTTAACACAAACTCCGGGAAGGGGCCAGCTGAATATAAGACTGCATATCATCTGCATATAAATGAATGAGAGAGCTTCTTACGGCTTGAGCTATGTTGCTGATGTAAGTTGAGAAGTTGAGAGCGTGGGGCCTAGGATTGAGCCTTGGGGTACTCCCTTGGTGACAGGCAGTGGCTGAGACAGCAGATGGAGCTAAACACAGGCAAAATCCTGGTGGAAAACCTGGTTCAGTCTGCTTTCCACTCGACACTGGGAAATGAATTCACCTTTCAGCAGGACAATAACCTAAAACACAAGTCCAAATCTACACTGGAGTTGCTTACCAAGAAAACAGTGAATGTTCCTAAGTGGCCGGGTTACAGTTTTGACGTAAATCTTCTTGAAAATCTATGGCAAGACTTGAAAGGCTGTCTAGCAATGATCAACATTTGGCAGAGCTTGAAGAATTTTGAAAAGAATAATGGGCAAATGTTGCACAATCCAGGTGTGGAAAGCTCTTAGAGGCTCACTCAGAAAGACTCACAGCTGTAATCGCTGCCAAAGGTGGTTCCAGCATGTATCGATTGACTCAGGGGGTTGAATATTATCGAATCAAGACATATTAGAGTTTTATTTATTTATTTATTTACTAATGTTAGAATTTTTCTTTCACTTTCACTTAGATCGTTGACAAAACATGACATTAAAATCAATTTTAATCCCACTTTGTAACACAACAAATTGTGTAAAATGTCAAGGAGTGTAAATACTTTCCGAAGGCACAGAAACCAAATAGCTACCCAGACTATCTGCACTGACCTTTTTTGCACTCACTTTCTTGGCTCATCACATATGCTGCAGCTACTGTTTATCTATCCTGTTGCCTCGTCACTTTATTCCTAGTTATATGTACATGTCTACCTCATTGTGTATGTATTATTAATTGAATTATTATGTGATATTACCTTTCTCTAATTTCTATATTTTCTTTCTACATTGTTGTGAAGGGCCCATAAGTAAGCTTTTCACTGTCAGTCTTCACCTGTTCTCTACGTGACAAATAACATTTGATTTGATACATTGGCTCTCCGTTGAATCTATAAGAACGCTAAAGCTTCATCAGGGATTTAACGTACCGCCTTGACACTTACATCACAATAAAGAGATAAAAAAAGACAACTTAATTTTGATGTGTGTTCATTTTTGTGGAATTTAAAAAAGTCATAATTTAATACAGTTTACAAATTAGATGCGCTGAAATGAAAGCCAGTTCCAAAAATCTACACTCAGATTATAGTGATAGTATGTCCGATCTCACAAACACTGTAACGTATGTATAGATAGGTGTAGTCTAGAGCCAAGCATGTACATTTTTTATCCACGGGTATCCTGCTCACACTTGTTGAATTATACAAGAGACTGTGATAACAACAGTAATTCATTAGGGATTCTATACAACGCAAGTGAGTGCAGGTAGAGCAAGTGTTTGGTGGTTGCAGCCCTGTTTCTCCCATTTATGTTAATTTATCCATATATGCAAATACAACACATGTATTTATGCAAATTAGGCACCTGTTTTTAAAAAATACCCCCTTTTCTCCCCAATTTTGTGATATCCAATTTGTAGTTACGGTATTGTCCCATCGCTGCAACTCCCGTATGGACTCGGGAGAGGCGAAGGTCGAGAGCCATGCGTCCTCCAAAACACGACCCTGCCAAGCCGCACTGCTTCTTGACACACTGCTCGCTTAACCCGGAAGTCAGTGTGCATACACCTGGCCTGGCACTACAGTGCGATGGAAGAAGGACATCCCGGCGGACATCCCGGCCGGCCACACCCTCCCCTAACCAGGATGATGCTGGGCCAATTGTGTGTCGCCTCATGTGTCTCCTGGTCGCAACGCAGCCTGGGATCAAACCCGGGTCTGTAGGGACGCCTCAATCACTGCGATGGAGTGCCTTAGACCGCTGCGCAACTCGAGAGGCCCTATACTTTTCTTTATTTTAACACAAAATATATATATTACATTTCAAATATATATTTCTTAAACCTTTTAACAATTTTGATGATGCTAATTAAACCTTAAACCAGCATGGTGAGCCGGAGACATTAGTGTTTTTATACTCTTTGAACGTTACTGTTTTCTTGTGTTTTTTTTAATGGAAAGTTTTCATAAATAAAACCATGAAGAAACTTGCAGAAAACATTATGCTGAAGTAGTGAAGTTCCTGCAGCACAACATTGTTTCTAATGTCCTCTGAACGTTCTGAGAACATGACATTAAATAGAATCATGAGGAAACCTGTAGGAAATGTTACGCTGATGCATTGACGTTCCCACAGAAGTACGTTGTTTCTTAACGTTCTGTGAACAATTTCAGAACATTACTTTAAATAGAACCATGAAGAAACCTGTTGGAAACGTTATGCTGAAGTATTGAATTTCCCACCGGAGAACTATTTTGTCAAGTTCCTTAAATGTGCTGAGAATGTTCCAAAGCCAAGCAACTATCCCACATCATTCCCAGAATGTTGTGGGAAGGTTGTATGCTAAATAACCATTAGGACAAGCACGCTCTCACCAAGCTCTAAGAAACATATGGTTCTCAGAACATTACGTGCTAGCTGAGTATACATTAACTGAATGTTTTACAGTGAGGACAGGGGTGAGGTTAGGCCACATGGCAGTAGTACCTCATCATGAGAGCTATATCATTAATAAGGTGGCATTGCAGAGCTACCTCGCCACCCACAGTCAGACACATCACATGCCAGAGCTATACCACGACTTGTATTGGCGCTTTCTGGACCCATAGTAGTGGTCTAACATTTCAGATCATAGTTGGAACACACAGAAGTCTCAGCCGAGCACTGGCATGGGCTCTGGCACTGGCCCTTCCAGGAATGCAGTGGGGGAGATTTGAGTTGAGCTGAACAGCACACAGAGCGTCTGTCTGTCTGTCTGTCTGCCTGCCTGCCTGCCTGCCTGCCTGTCTGTCTGTCTGTCTGTCTGTCTGTCTGTCTGTCTGTCTGTCTGCCTGCCTGCCTGCCTGCCTGCCTGCCTGCCTGCCTGGCCTGCCTGCCTGCCTGTCTGCCTGCCTGCCTGCCTGCCTGCTTCTGCCTGCCTGCCTGCCTGCCTGCCTCCTATCCTGCCTGCCTGCCTATCTGCCTGTCGGTCCCACTGTTCCCACCACTGCACCGGGTGACTTCTCCTCCACCACAAATCAGCCTGTACTGCATTCTTACACCACGCCGCCCCAGACACAGAACCATGTGAAACTGCGCAGAGTTGATGTCGAGGTGAAAGACGTGCTTGGCCACTCTGAAGCAAGCTCAACTCCAGTTGCCAAGAGTAACAATTCGAGAGAAATTCGATAGAGTAAACAATTTGGAGGAGGAGATGCTCTGGGAAGTGAACAGAAAGATCAGGTTTCTGTGTTTCGTCCGTCCAGATTGGTCTGTTTGACCAGATGTTGGCCGCTGGGGTCTGGAGCAGTATTTTGGGAGATCTTGGAACAGAGAATCTTGTACTTTTTGTTAACTCTGTGGTTTCTCTTCAGCTCGCCAATGTCAACATTATCTTGTAAATATTTTCCCCTTTAAATAGCGCCCTTAATGTCCTTGTGGTTATTTCTAGTGGTGGGGGAATGGGGGAGATATTTGTAGATAATGCTTTGTTAGGCTGAAGCTCTGTATGAGGCTAACCCTGGGTGAACCTAAGTCAGTCGGTTGCTTATTATGAATGCCCTCCATAACCCAAGACCCCATAACCCAACACCCAGCTGTACATCCAGCTGAATCAATGGTTTACATGGAGGAATGTCATCTATATTGCCATGGATTAGACAGCTGTTACTGTCATACTGCACCAGAACATACTGCAGGCTGGTCATCAAGTTCAATAAGGATGTGGATGATGATGAAGATAATGATGATTATTATGACAATGATGGTGTTGATGATGAAGATGGCGATGATGATGCTCTCTCCTCTCTCCTCTGCAGGGTGCTCCTGACGGTAGTGGCTGTCCTCTCATCTTACTCCATCCACTTGCTACTCAAGTCCTCTGGCATTGTGGGTATGTAATCTTCAGACCATGAGCAAAACATTATTAGAGACCATACAGAGCTTACAGTCAAGCCCTACAGGCCATGTCAGGAAGACTAATGTCATGATACAATCCCACAGCCTTACAGGTTGCCTCTTCTCTTTAGCATGTTTTTAATTACACGAATCACTTTGAATTCAAAGCCCCCTCTCGAGTGCCCTACATTCTACTATGCTTTAATAGCATGGCTTTTCTGCATGCTCTATGCGGCAGTACAGTACTCTATGTTAATGTGCTTGGTGACTGTGACTTAGGTATCCGGGCGTATGAGCAGCTGGGCCAAAGGGCGTTTGGAACGCCAGGAAAGATGGCCGCCGGTATTGCCATCACACTGCAAAACATCGGAGGTAAGGGCTCAGACACACACACACGCACGCACGCACGCACGCACGCACGCACGCACGCACACACACACACACACACACACACACACACACACACACACACAGCTGCATAGCACTTGCACAGAAACACGTCATCGGGTCTAATGGTCGTGTTATCCGAACTGCGCATGTGCATGCCGTCAAATTAAAGTCAAAATGAAAACGTGTCAGTTTGTCACTTTCATCTCGGTTTTGCCTTTACAATTAGAGAAAATAATAGGATGAATTTTTCACTTCTCTCATTGATTTGTCAAACCCCAAACCCGGTCTGGTCTGTCAAGTCTGCTTCCCGGAAGTATTGCGATGTTGCGCCTTTGGGGTTGATGTTGCGCCTTTGGGGTTGAAAACTTTAATATGTCTTTGCCAATGGATACCCTGAGAGCAGCCTGGCTCTATGGCCTATTAGCATTGCTCCTTTCTCTTCCTAGTGCCTACATACTGTATCTCTATTCTGTTTTCTCTCCCTGATGTGTATATGTGGAAGGTGAGGGGATTATGAGTCTGTATGAGAGGATGCAGGCAAGACCAGGCACCCAGCAAATTGGCCACTGTTGCCTAGCCTTGATTTTTCTGTATTTCTAGTGTTGATTAACTCTCTAAGAGTGAAATTAACACTCAGTGGTGTAAAAGAGCCCCAGTGTTGGTGTTCATAACTAGTGTTGTGTGTAAGTTTTACTCTGTGGAAAGTATAACATTCCCATCAAAACTAGACCCATCATATTTCCCAGCATTTCTTTATTTTCTTAACTTTTATTTAATTAGGCAAGTCAGTTAAGAATAAATTCTTATTTTCAATGATGGCCTAGGAACAGTGTGTTAACTGCCTTGTTCAGGGGCAGAACGACAGATTTTGTACCTTGTCAGCTCTGGGATTCGATCTTGCAACCTTTTGTTTACTAGTTTAGTAGTCCAATGCTCTAGCCACTAGGCCCCTGCTCTACTGATTTAATATCTGCTTTTTTTCATGTACATTGATTGATTACATACATTTTTCTTAACTTATCCAATCAGATAGTCAGTTGTATTGCTCCTGTTAATGAAATGGTTGTTCCAGTTTAAATGGTTTAGGTAGTCTCCTTTATCAATGCTCCTAACCCTGACAGTCATTGTGAATGCAGGTTGCGGGTGAATAAAATGTTAATCTGTTGGATGTGCTTACTGTGGTTGGATTCCAATAGGACTTGCAGGCCTGATGTGGCCTGTAAACCAGGAGGTTCCTAACACCACTGGGTTAGGGTAAAACTTGGCTGTCAAAGTAAGGCCTTATGATATACTGTATATCAAGTATTGTTATAAACAGTTTAATTTTAATAATAACATTCACCTACAGTAAGAACTCACTTGGTGAAGTCCACAGGACTGAAAATGAATGAATTCAACAACCATGTCTCTGTCACTAACAAATGCAGTCATGCGTGGTAACTACAAGGCACACAGAGGGAAGACATGTCATAAAGAGGACACGGCCAGCCAGCCAGCCTATAACGTAAACTCCGACAGTAACCAAATTGTGTGCACTCATGACTACTGGTTTCAATGACATTTTCAGCCAACCTACAAGCAAATACTTTTACTGTTACAAACCAGCCTACTCTTAGCACTGCATTAGTCAACTAGTAGCTATCAACACTTAGCTGCCTAATTTACAGCTTTAATAGCTAATTGAGCCACATTAAAGTAAACTAAAGGAATTACACAACACCATCTAACCAGTTAGCTATCAAAGAATGTTAGCCAATTAGCTAGCCTAGCCAACCAGCATGGTCGGCATAAGTAGCAAGTAAGAACCACACGCCAGTAGAAAGAGTGCAGAGACTTACAGATTGACAGCTGGGGCCCATCCAATGGTAAAAGAGTGGAGGCTGAGTTAATAAAGTGAAAGCCAGGGAGAGAGGTGCTTCAGGGGGAGAGGCCATAGCTATAGCTAGCTGGCAAGCAAGCAGGGGGAAGCGGGAGCACCGGGCCGAAGGAGATCCAATAGTGATATTGCGAGGGAAATCCAAAATAGATTCCAGAGTTAATAATCCAGAAGCAGCAGATGGCAAAGAGGACGAATGGAACAGTCAACAAACCAGCGATCAGAATAAGGCTCCAGGCAGGTAGAGTTGAATACACAGCAGCACAATTCAGACTCAGAGTTGCAAAACTCTACTTCACAGAGAACAGGCCGAAAAGTTGACCAAACAACACTGCCAATACTTGAACATGAACTAGCTAGCTCACTAGCATACAAACTCAGTAGCACAGAGTAGGTTCTCTGAATGACGTTGACAATAGTCTATGTAGGGTAATTCCAAAAGACATCCAAAAATAAGTGAATAAATATAAAATTAAAACATAACTATTTTTGGAGTTATAGGTAACTAGATCGTGACTACAACTAAGGTTTGAGTATGTGTCTGGATGTGTGTGTGTGTGTGTGTGTGCCTGCATGCTTGTATGTATGTATACTGTGTGTGCGTGTCCATGTATGTATACAGTGTATGTGTGTGATCCTATTACTAAAAGCTGTGTCTTTGTGTGTCCCTCCCACAGCCATGTCCAGTTACCTGTACATCGTGAAGTATGAGTTCCCTCTGGTCATCCAGGCCTTCCTGGGGGTTGACAATCCATCAGGGTGAGTAACATACTGCACGTTATTTACTTATAACACATATTTCAAAAGTAACATACACTCCATTAGCAAGGGTTTTCCACTAGATGTTGGAACATTGCTGCGGGGACTTGCTTCCATTCAGCCACAAGAGCATTAGTGAGGTCAGGCACCGATGTTGGGCGATTAGGCCTGGCATGCAGTCGGTGATCCAATTAATCCTGAAAGTCTTTGATGAGGTTGAGGTCAGGGCTCTGTGCAGGCCAGTCAAGTTCTTCCACACCGATCTCGACAAACCATTTCTGTATGGATCTTGTTTTGTGCACGGGGGTATTGTCATGCTGAAACAGGAAAGGACCTTCCCCAAACTGTTGCCACAAAGTTGGAAGCACAGAATCGTCTAGAATGTAATTGTATGCTGTAGCGTTAACATTTCCCTTCACTGGAACAAAGAGGCCAAGCCTGAACCTGAACTATGAAAACAGCCCCAAACCATTATTCCTCCTCCACCAAACTATATAGTTGGGCTATGCATTCGGGCAGATAAAGTTTTCCTGGCATCCGCAAAACCCAGATTTGTCCGTCAGACTGACAGATGGTGAAGCATGATTCATCACTCCAGAGAACGCATTTCCATTGCTCCGGAGTTCAATTGCGAATGGTGATCTTAGGCTTGTGTGTGGCTGCTCGGCAATGGAAATGTAGGGGGTGCGTACTGACGGCAGAGAAGTCAGGCGCAGGAGAGCAAAAACTGATTTACAACGGCGCACAAACAAAACCACCTTAAACAGAACAAATAAATCAATGGGTAAACACCAGCATAACATGCACAAGCCCTACAATAAACAATTCCGGACAAGGACATGGGGGGGAACAGAGGGTTAAATACAGAACATGTAATGATAGAATTGAAACCAGGTGTGTGGGATGACAAAACAAATGGAAAATGAAAGGTTGATCGGCGATGGCTAGAAGACCGGTGACTTTGACCGCCGAACGCCGCCCGAACAAGGAGAGCGACTGACTTCCGTGACAGGAAACCCATTTCATGAAGCTCCAGACGAACAATTATTGTGCTGATGTTGCTTCCAGAGACAGTTTGGAACTTGGTAGCGAGTGGACAGAACAGACGATTTTTACAAGCTACGCGCTTCAGCACTCAGTGATCCTGTTCTGTTTGCTTGTGTGGCATACCACTTCCCGGCTCAGCCATTGTTGTTCCTAGACGTTTCCACTTCACAATGACAGCACTTAAAGTTGACCAGGGCAGCTCTAGCAGGGTAGAAATTTGACTAACTAACTTGTTGGAAAGGTGCCACGTTGAAAGTCACTGAGCTCTTTAGTAAGGCCATTCTACTGCCAATGTTTGTCTATGGAGATTGCATGGCTGTGTGCTAAATTTTATACACCTGTCAGCAATGGGTGTGGCTGCAATAGCCGAATCCGCTAATTTGAAGGGGTGTCCACATACTTTTGTATATATAGTGTGGATTTGAAGGCCACTGTTTTGAAACAGTTCTGAATGTATCCGGCAGGCAGTGAGAGGTGACTAGCTGTGTTTTCATCCAGTTGGATGGAAGGACATTAAAGTTCAGCAGAAGGACATATGAACCAACAGGACATGAATTCTTCCAGTGATCCTGAGTCAGTGTTAAACCACCAAAGGAGAATAAACCTCCTCTCATGTTGAGCCAATCTAATTATGTGGTGCCAACTGGCACTGGGAGGCCTGCAGCCATTCGTGTCACCATGCCAAGCAGCTGGCCTGAGAACAGCTGTTTGTGAGAATGACCCTGGGAGAAGAGGGCAGCGCGGCCACGCTGATACAGACACACATCATTACAGAAGCCGTGCGCCACGGATGAAATGTAAACCAGAGGATAACACTATGTAGACTAGAGCAGGTGGCCTGATAGTACAGAGACAGTGGCTATTGCTCTGGAAGAGGCTGAGGAGCATTTTGCTGTTTGGTATTTGATGCCTGCCTGGCTTGTTATGGCCAGATTTCAGTGTGTTTATGATGCCGACTGAACTGAATGATGTCCAAGAGGTGTTTTAAAGCTACACAGAACATCTTATCTTCTCTGTCTGAACGACATAGTGTGAGTTGTCCAGACAACGCTTCATAGATGTGTGTGCGCGTGCATGTGTGTGTGTGCATGTGTGTATTAACAGCCAGGCTATCAGATATCTGCTGTTTGTCTGGAGTGTTGATTTGTGGATTGAGGGTTTGTTTGTGTGAGTATGTTGTTGTTGATATTTGTGTCTGAATCTGCGTGGTGTGTTTGCGCATGCGTGAGTGTGTGTGTGTGTGTTTGTGTCCTCTGTGGTTCGGAAGGTCAGTCCTCTCTGCCGCTCTCTATGATGATGTGTGACTGTGTCACAGGGCCAGATGGTTGGCTGGGGTGTAGGTGGGGCGGCTCTAGTGGGAACACTGAAGGAACACTAAATGGACAACTCTCACAGGTTACAACTCTAGAATACAGATGCTGTGTTTCTCTGTCATAGAGAACACAAATTGAACCTCCAAAAATCTCAATTCCTCAGACCCCTTGACTTTTTCCACATTTTGTTACTTTACAGCCTTATTCTAAAATGTATTCAAATGTTTTTATCTACACACAATACCCAATAATGACAATAACAGGTTTTTAGAGATTTTTGCAAATTTATTTTAAAACCAAAACTAAAATATCACATTTACATAACTATTCAGACCCTTCACTCTATACTTTGTTGAAGCATCTTTGGCAGCGATTACAGCCTTGAGTCTTAGGTATGATGCAACAAGCTTGATACACCTGTATTTGGGGAGTTTCTCCCATTCTTCTCTGCAGCTCTCAAGCTCTGTCAGTTTGGATAGGGTGCGTCACTGCACAGCTATTTTCAGGTCTCTCCAGAGATGTTCGATCGGGTTCAAGCCTGGACTCTGGAGTGCTCTGGAGCAGGTTTTCATCAAGGATCTCTCTGTACTTTTCTCTGTTCATCTTTCCCTCGATCCTGACAAGTCCAGTCCCTGCCGCTGGAAAACATCCCCACAGCATGATACTGCCACCACCATGATTTAACATAGGGATGGAATTGGCCAGGTGATGAGCGGTCCCTGGTTTCCTCCAGTCGAGACGCTGGGCATTCAGGCCAAAGAGTTCAATCTTGGTTTCATCAGACCAGAGAATATTTTCTCTCATGGTCTGACAGTCCTTTAGTCCTTTGCAGTCCTCAGTCCTTTGCCTTTTGGCAATCTCCAAGCGGGCTGTCATGTGCCTTTTACTTAAAAAAATAAAAATAAAAATATTTTTTATTTCACCTTTATTTAACCAGGTAGACCTGGCCAAGATAAAGCATAGCAGTGTGAACAGACAACACAGAGTTACACATGGAGTAAACAATTAACAAGTCAATAACACAGTAGGAAAAAAGGGGAGTCTATATACAATGTGTGCGAAAGGCATGAGGAGGTAGGCGAATAATTACAATTTTGTAGATTAACACTGGAGTGATAAATGATCAGATGGTCATGTACAGGTAGAGATATTGGTGTGCAAAAGAGCAGAAAAGTAAATAAATAAAAACAGTGTGGGGATGAGGTAGGTGAAAATGGGTGGGCTATTTACCAATAGACTATGTACAGCTGCAGCGATCGGTTAGCTGCTCAGATAGCTGATGTTTGAAGTTGGTGAGGGAGATGAAAGTATCCAACTTCAGCGATTTTTGCAATTCATTCCAGTCACAGGCAGCAGAGTACTGGAACGAAAGGCGGCCAAATGAGGTGTTGGCTTTAGGGATGATCAGTGAGATACACCTGCTGGAGCGCGTGCTACGGATGGGTGTTGCCATCGTGACCAGTGAACTGAGATAAGGCGGAGCTTTACCTAGCATGGACTTGTAGATGACCTGGAGCCAGTGGGTCTGGCGACGAATATGTAGTGAGGGCCAGCCGACTAGAGCATACAAGTCGCAGTGGTGGGTGGTATAAGGTGCTTTAGTGACAAAACGGATGGCACTGTGATAAACTGCATCCAGTTTGCTGAGTAGAGTGTTGGAAGCAATTTTGTAGATGATATCGCCGAAGTCGAGGATCGGTAGGATAGTCAGTTTTACTAGGGTAAGCTTGGCGGAGTGAGTGAAGGAGGCTTTGTTGCGGAATAGAAAGCCGACTCTTGATTTGATTTTCGATTGGAGATGTTTGATATGAGTCTGGAAGGAGAGTTTGCAGTCTAGCCAGACACCTAGGTACTTATAGATGTCCACATATTCAAGGTCGGAACCATCCAGGGTGGTGATGCTAGTCGGGCATGCGGGTGCAGGCAGCGATCGGTTGAAAAGCATGCATTTGGTTTTACTAGTGTTTAAGAGCAGTTGGAGGCCACGGAAGGAGTGTTGTATGGCATTGAAGCTCGTTTGGAGGTTAGATAGCACAGTGTCCAATGACGGGCCGAAAGTATATAGAATGGTGTCGTCTGCGTAGAGGTGGATCAGGGAATCGCCCGCAGCAAGAGCAACATCATTGATATATACAGAGAAAAGAGTCGGCTCGAGAATGAACCCTGTGGCACCCCCATAGAGACTGCCAGAGGACCGGACAGCATGCCCTCCGATTTGACACACTGAACTCTGTCTGCAAAGTAATTGGTGAACCAGGCAAGGCAGTCATCCGAAAAACTGAGGCTACTGAGTCTGCCGATAAGAATATGGTGATTGACAGAGTCGAAAGCCTTGGCAAGGTTGATGAAGACGGCTGCACAGTACTGTCTTTTATCGATGGCGGTTATGATATCGTTTAGTACCTTGAGTGTGGCTGAGGTGCACCCGTGACCGGCTCGGAAACCAGATTGCACAGAGGAGAAGGTACGGTGGGATTCGAGATGGTCAGTGACCTGTTTGTTGACTTGGCTTTCAAAGACCTTAGATAGGCAGGGCAGGATGGATATAGGTATGTAACAGTTTGGGTCCAGGGTGTCTCCCCCTTTGAAGAGGGGGATGACTGCGGCAGCTTTCCAATCCTTGGGGATCTCAGACGATATGAAAGAGAGGTTGAACAGGCTGGTAATAGGGGTTGCGACAATGGCGGTGGATAGTTTCAGAAATAGAGGGTCCAGATTGTCAAGCCCAGCTGATTTATACGGGTCCAGGTTTTGCAGCTCTTTCAGAACATCTGCTATCTGGATTTGGGTAAAGGAGAACCTGGAGAGGCTTGGGCGAGGAGCTGCGGGGGGG
Organism: Oncorhynchus keta; assembly: GCF_023373465.1. NCBI lineage: Eukaryota > Metazoa > Chordata > Actinopteri > Salmoniformes > Salmonidae > Oncorhynchus > Oncorhynchus keta. The sequence goes on along the minus strand of NC_068430.1, from coordinate 35,891,368 downwards.
GGCGGGGCTGTTGGCCGAGGTTGGAGTAGCCAGGCGGAAGGCATGGCCAGCCGTTGAGAAATGCTTGTTGAAGTTTTTGATAATCATGGATTTATCGGTGGTGACTGTGTTACCTAGCCTCAGTGCAGTGGGCAGCTGGGAGGAGGTGCTCTTGTTCTCCATGGACTTCACAGTGTCCCAGAACTTTTTGGAGTTGGAGCTACAGGATGCAAAGTTCTGCCTGAAGAAGCTGGCCTTAGCTTTCCTGACTGACTGCGTGTATTGGTTCCTGACTTCCCTGAACAGTTGCATATCGCGGGGACTATTCGATGCTATTGCAGTCCGCCACAGGATGTTTTTGTGCTGGTCGAGGGCAGTCAGGTCTGGAGTGAACCAAGGGCTGTATCTGTTCTTAGTTCTGCATTTTTTGAATGGCGCATGCTTATCTAAAATGGTGAGGAAGTTACTTTTAAAGAATGACCAGGCATCCTCAACTGACGGGATGAGGTCATTGTCCTTCCAGGATACCCGGGCCAGGTCGATTAGAAAGGCCTGCTCACAGAAGTGTTTTAGGGAGCGTATGACAGTAATGAGGAGTGGTCGTTTGACTGCGGCTCCGTAGCGGATACAGGCAATGAGGCAATGATCGCTGAGATCCTGGTTGAAGACAGCGGAGGTGTATTTGGAGGGCCAGTTGGTCAGGATGACGTCTATGAGGGTGCCCTTGCTTACAGAGTTGGGGTTGTACCTGGTGGGTTCCTTGATGATTTTTGTGAGATTGAGGGCATCTAGCTTAGATTGTAGGACTGCCGGTGTGTTAAGCATATCCCAGTTTAGGTCACCTAACAGAACAAACTCTGAAGCTAGATGAGGGGCGATCAATTCACAAATGGTGTCCAGGGCAGAGCTGGGAGCTGAGGGGGGTCGGTAGCAGGCGGCAACAGTGAGAGACTTATTTCTGGAGAGAGTGATTTTCAAAATTAGTAGTTCGAACTGTTTGGGTATGGACCCGGAAAGTATGACATTACTTTGCAGGCTATCTCTGCAGTAGACTGCAACTCCTCCCCCTTTAGCAGTTCTATCTTGACGGAAGATGTTCTAGTTGGGTATGGAAATCTCTGAATTTTTGGTGGCCTTCCTGAGCAAGGATTCAGACACAGCAAGGACATCAGGGTTAGCAGAGTGTGCTAAAACAGTGAGTAAAACAAACTGAGGAGTGGTTTCTGTCTGGTCACTCTACCAGAGATGGTTGTCCGTCTGGAATGTTCTCCCATCTCCACAGAGGAACTCTGGAGCTCTGTCAGAGTGACCATAAGGTTCTTGATCACCTCCCTGACCAAGGGCCTTCTTCCCCGATTGCTCAGTTTGGCCGGGCGTTTCAGAATGATGAAGGCCACTGTGTTCTTGGGGATCTTCAATGTTGCATAAATGTTTTGGTACCCTTCCCCAGATCTGTGCCTCAACACTATCCTTTCTTGGAGGTCTATGGACCATTCCTTCAACCTCATGGTTTGGTTTTTGCTCTGACATGCACAGTCTACTGTGGGACCTTATAAAGACACGTGTGTGCCTTTCCAAATCATGTCCAATCAATTGAATTTACCACAGGTGGACTCCAATCAAGTTGTAGAAGCATCAATGGAAACAGGATGAACCTGAATTCAATTTAGAGTCTCATAGCAAAGGGTCTAAATACTTATGATAATAAGGTATTTCTGGGTTTGTTTTTAATACATTTGCTAACATTTCTAAAAACCTGTTGTCGCTTTGTCATTATAGTGTATTTTGTGTAGATTGATGAGGAACAAAAGTTATTTAATCCCTTTTAGAATAAGGCTTTAACGTAATAAAATGTGTAAAAAGTGAAGGGGTCTGAATGGGGTCTGACAGTGAAATGCTTACTTATGGGTTCATTTCCGACAATGCAGAGTCAAAGATTTTTAAAAATAGTTAGTAATATTAGTAATGTAGTGGACTCAATATATCATACATTGGCTTATTTCACGTGTTTATCACAGTTGCTATGCACCTACACCTTGTCGTAGACTATATGAGTGGTCTGTCCCAGTACGCTTAGGACATGGTGTGTCCCCACCCTAGTTACTTCCCAGACCCTGCAGCCTCAGACGGAGCCTTGACCCCATGTTCTCACCCTCCAGACCGTTCAGTGGTCACTAGAGACCTAGGGGAGGTGGAAGAAAAGAGGACTGGTGAGGAAGAATATCACTGTAGCCCACTTGGCCTAGCTCACTTTGTTTTGCTGTCTCTTTCTCTTTCTCTGTCACACACTCACGTATGCACGCAAACGCTCCCCTTTTCTCTCTCCCTCTCAGAAACGCTCTTGTTAATGTGGAGCATGGTAATGTTTAAGTGTGACAGATTTGACAGAGCCTGTTGTTGAGTGTGCTGTCTGTGTGCCTTTAAACTGATTGCTTGTAGAGCTCCATTTGCTGTGGATCTTTGTAGAACGAGGAGTACAAGGCAGGCTTATTAAGAGCTTTAACACAGTGCTGTCCCTCTCATACCAGCACCACCTGGGTTAAATGTTTAATGGATCTGGAAAGACGTGTAGATGTGTGTCATTGAGGGAACACTCCCAGTTCCTCAGGGGGTAAGTCAGTCAGTCCTACTGCTGGCTGTCAAGAGGTGATGAGTTGAAGGATGATGATGAGTTGATGGGATGATGTGTCCTCATCATCCCTGGCGGATTGCTTTACAGTTAAGAGTTTTTCCTCTTGTCATTGAATAAAACAGAGACATTGAACATTTCCCTTACAAATAAGGACTAAAGATGTAATAAATTAGTTACATAAATGTCATACATCTCTCTCTTGCTCTTTCTCTCCTCCCCCTTTCTCTTCTCCATTTCTCTCTCCAGTGAGTGGTACCTGAATGGGAACTACCTGGTCATCATGGTGTCCATCAGTGTCATCCTGCCTCTGGCTTTGATGAAGCAGCTAGGTGAGATTCTGTTAACTGTCTTAATTAAAACCTTAACCTCTTGATTCTAGCCATCCCGGATCCGGGATCGTGAATACAACCTCAAGCTCATTACCATAACGCAACGTTAACTATTCATGAAAATCGCAAATGAAATGAAATAAATATATTTTCTCTCAAGCTTAGCCTTTTGTTAACAACACTGTCATCTCAGATTTTCAAAATATGCTTTTGAACCATAGCTAAACGAGCATTTGTGTAACAGTATTGATAGCCTAGCATAGCATTAAGCCTGGCATTCAGCATGCAACATTTTCACAAAAACAAGAAAAGCATTCAAATAAAATCATTTACCTTTGAAGAACTTCAGATGTTTTCAATGAGGAGACTCTCAGTTAGATAGCAAATGTTCAGTTTTTACAAAAATATTATTTGTGTAGACAAATCGCTCCGTTTTCTTCATCACGTTTGGGTAAGAAAACCCCCGAAAATTAAGTCATTAAAACGCTAACTTTTTTCCAAATTAACTCCATAATATCGACAGAAACATGGCAAACGTTGTTTAGAATCAATCCTCAAGGTGTTTTTCACATATCTATTCGATGATAAGTCATTCGTGGCAGTTTAGTTTCTCCTCTGAAGAAATGGAACGCGCATGGACCTGGAGATTACGCAATAATTTCGACGCAGGACACCGGGCGGACACCTGGTAAATGTAGTCTCTTATGGTCAATCTTCCAATGATATGCCTACAAATACGTCACAGTGCTGCAGACACCTTGGGGAAACTACAGAAAGGGCAGGCTCATTCCTGGCGCATTCACAGCCATATAAGGAGACTTTGGAACACAGCGCCTTCAGAATCTGGGGCATTTCCTGTATGAAATGTAATCTTGGTTTCACCTGTAGCATTAGTTCTGGGGCACTCACAGATAATACCTTTGCAGTTTTGGAAACGTCAGAGTTTTTTCTTTCCAAAGCTGTCAATGACATGCATAGTCGAGCATCTTTTCGTGACAAAATATCTTGTTTAAAACGGGAACGGTTTTTATCCAAAAATTAAAAGAGCGCCCCCTATCTCGAAGAAGTTAATAAGAGTATACTTATTTAATAATCTATCATAGGTTAAATGTTGTGTTATGTTTTGTAAGTTAAGGTTCTCCGAATGTATTTTTGTCTTGCACATGAAAAATGTCAGATTTCTACTCTGATGAGATTTTCAAGAGGGAAAAAAATCCCGCTTGAACAGTCATTTCATCATTGTGTTTGCCAATAACCCTTCCAGGGAAAGAAATGATTAGAACCAGTGACCTTCCTCTGTCTCATTTTTCCTCTACCCCCTTCCCCTCCTCTTCCACCTACTCTTTCCCAATCCCCCTCTCCTCCTCCCTCTCCTTTCTCTCTCTCTCGTGTTGTGGCAAACAGTCCCCGACTGTTTTACGATGGACTTTAGTAAATAGCCGTGTCATGTGAGATAATGTTACTGTCAGAAGTCCCATGAAAATATAAAAATACCCAGCGCAGAATACCCTGGCTTCAGCTCCATTTAATGAGCTCTCTTGTTTAACAAAGTGAAATGGCCACAAAGCTTTCGTCAAGTGAGTGTCTCCCTCTCTGTTGTCTCTGTGTTTTTCTCCTATACGCTCTGTGAGAGACCCAGCTTCATGCATGCACCGTTCACTGGGATAGCAGTTTCAAAAACAGCTCATATTCAATTACATAAGAGAGAGAGGTAGAATGACAGAGAGAGAGAGGGAGAGGAAGACAGAGTATAGAGAGGGAGAGAGATGCAGAGAGAGGGGTGGAGGGGCTGGGAGAAAAGTCTTGACCTCTTATTAAGCGTTTCTCTCCTGCAGAGAATTGAGCCGAGAGAAGAGAGAGCAAGAGAAAAAGGGAGAGAGAGAGAAAGGAAAGCGAGAGAGTCCATGCTACCGGAGCCCAGTAATGAGCTGCAGCTCTCAGTACTCCAGTCCTATTCAGTCTATTTCTCTAGGCACTCTAAGAACAAACACGCTTATGATCTCATGCCCAAACACATTGTCTTGAAACAGGCAAATGTTTGTATGTGTTCCCTGTAATTAGCATTGGGAGAAAATATTAAACATGACGGAAATAAGAGAGTCATTCTAACCTCCCACGCCCCGTCCCCATTTGCCAGAGGATGTGAGAGTGTGATGTCTGATGAAGTGTCTCTGTGTTGTTTCAGGGTACTTGGGCTACACCAGTGGCTTCTCCCTCACCTGCATGGTCTTCTTCCTCATCTCGGTATGCACTGTTATACACAGCTACAGTATAGGCCTCCATGTGTTGCAGTGCTCTCATAATGGTCCAAATCCTGACTAATGGATTTCCATTGACTTGAATTGATGGTTTTTGCACATGTCAGAGTTCTATGCACAGATCTCAGGTCATAAGTTCTATTTTTCAAATCTGCAGTAATCTTCATGTTTTTGCACTCTTGCAGAAATAGCAAATCAATCACTACACCCAGTTTAGTCTACTATCAGTCAGAGATCTGAGGTTCAACCTCTTTAATTTTCCTCTCTCTCAGATTTCTGTGGACAGGTTTTGTACCCTGCAGTTTCGGACCACGTTGGTCTGTGTCTGTGTGTGTGTGTGTGTGTTTGTCTGACCTAGTTTTGATTTTGTGTACTGTGCTGTTATGTATGCAGGCCCATGTCCTTCAGACTACTCATCTCATCCAGCCAACTACTCTTTCCTCTCTGCAGGTCATCTATAAGAAGTTCCATACCCCCTGTCCCTTTATAGACTTTGCCTTTAACAGCACAGCCAGTGTGATTGCTGTTACCAACGACACAGGTTACAACCAAGCCTGTGTTCCCAAAATGGTCAACCTCAACTCACAGGTGGGTTCCTGTACAGTTAACTCCATCAGCCCATCCTTTCCATCACAGGTATTCAAGAAAATATTTAGCATGTTGCTAATGACAATGGAAAAAACAGATGACCCACTAGCCTGTTTGCGCTATGAACAATCCCACTCTGTTGAATCACAATGTATTCATCAGACCTGTGTGCTCCAGAAAGAGTAATAGGTCTGAATAGGAGGTAATAGGAGCATCCATCATGTGAAGGTTAGGGCTCAGCCTCCCAATGGTCTCCCAGTATTCCCAGACTGAGATGTCAGCTCCTGTCTGACTGGAGAGTGGAACCACTCGGGGGCTCACGTCATTCTCTGGCACTGTATCACAGACTGTAACAGTTCTCTCTCTGTGGGCCAACTCTGGGGAAATGGCCCTGATGAGGAAGGCCTGGCATTTCTTCTCAGTCTTTCCCATGTCTTACTATGACAATCTCTTCAGCGAGTACTCTGCAGCTACACTGTAAAAACAATCCTGTTGTTTTGACGGTACCTTGCTGGCAGCCAGTTACGTAAATTACAAATAAACTTTGGGTTAACAGTACATTACTGGTTTTATGGTAACATACACACTATTAGAAAAAAAGGGGCTAGTATAACCATACAGTGTTCTTTGGATTGTCCTCATAGGGGAACCCTTTTTGGTACTGGGTAGAACCCTCTATGTATGTAGGGTTCTTCAAAGAACCCCATCTATATGGTTGTACCTAGAACCCTCTATCAAAACCAATTTTATCATCTAAAGATTCTTCCTAGAACCATCTATGAAGGGTTTCACCAGCCTTATTAGCCTTTAAAATTACATTATAAACTATTTAATGACTTCCGAGTTAAATTAAAATATATATTTATAATACATTACATATATAATTTGACCTTTCTTTGAGGGCTTAGTTATACCCTAACACAGTGGTGATAGGAATCTCCTGGTTTACAGGCCACATCAGGCCTGAAAGTCACATTATGCTGGTTGGCAAAGTGATGTGTAATTCATATTGGAATCCAGCCAGTTTGGACATCCAACAAGTCAAATTGTTAATTACCTGCAGTCTCCATTCAGACTGCCAGGGTAGGTACAATTGAACACTGAGACTACCTCAATCATCTAAACTGGAACAACTATCTCAGTAATGGGTGCAATAAATCAAATTATTAACAGAATGGATTAGTTTAGAAATCTGTATGTTATTTATCTTTGTGTAGCATAATATTAATCAAACAATCAATGTACATGCAAAAACACAGGTATTATAGTAAAACAAATCATTCTGAAAATCTCCCTGCAATAGAGCATGCTGGGAGATATTATATATGGTTCTATGTAGAACCCTTCTTGCCTTTCAAAGAATCGTTCTTGCCTTCCAAAGAATCATCAAATAACCCTTTCTTCCAAAAACAGTTCTTAGGATGGTAAATGTTCTTAAGTAGAACCCTTTACCTTACATAGAACCCTTGTATTCCAAAACATTTTTTTCTGGTCAAAACAGATTTTGGTAGAACCCTATCCCTCCGCAAATACCAGTGTACTTAAATCAGTCACCTAACCAAACCTACATGTTCATTTGATCTCAATCAATCAATCCAACTGTCACGTTGGTATGACGGATCGGGAGACAGACGCAGGAATGTGTAATAGGTTTTTTTTAAAGCCCAAATGATGGTGTGCCGTGTAAAGACGCGGGGAACGAAGACCAAAGAAACACGTAACAAAACACAGGGTAGAAACCCAAAACAAAAGAGCGAGGAGTACCTCAAATAAATAACACACGCGCACAACGATTAACACACGGGACGAGACCCGTAATCATCTGTGCAATCCACAAGGACATGAAAGCCCAAAACACACAGCACAGGTACTCTCACGCACCAACGGACATTGTAACAATAATCAACCACCCAATGGAAACCAAAAGGCACACTTATACAACTACTAATCAGTGGGAAATGGGGACAGGTGTGTGTAATGAAAGATCTGGACACCAACTACCTCATACCTCAGTACACTGACTCGGTACCGGTACTCCTTGTATATAGCCTTGTTATTGTTCATTTATTGTGTTATTTTATTGTGTTACTGTTTTCTTTTAATCTATTTGTTAATTTTCTTACTTTTTAACTGCATTGTTGGGAAAGGGCTCGTAAGTAAGCATTTCACTGTAAAGTCTACATTTGTTGCATTCGGCGCATGTGACAAATACAATTGTATTTGATATTCATATTATGCAGTACTATTAGTAACAGTACAGTTGTAGTCTTGTGTAGTCAGTCATACAATGGGGAATTAGCAGTAGATTATTGACTAGTGTATACAAACCCATAATCAGCATCCCCTAAAGATGCACTAGATTTCCCAAGTCGCCCCGGGTAGTTAGACCAGTCCCTCCTGCTGATATACTCATGGCCCAGGCATCCCTAAGCAGGCTAAACATTGGTCAGTAGCCAGGTCCAAGTTAATCACAGGAAATCATTTGCTCTGTGTGATGTGTGCTTCAAGGCCCTAATGGCCAGTAAAACACTAGGTTGGTGGTAAGAGGGTTGGGGCTGGCGCCACCGTATCCATGGTGACTTCACAGTCAATTGTTTTCCAGACTGCCTACACCATCCCCATCCTGGCGTTTGCCTTTGTGTGCCACCCTGAGGTCCTGCCCATCTACACCGAGCTCAAAAAGTAGGTGCCCCACTTTCCCAGGATGCAACATTGTGGCTGTTTACTATCGGACCCTTTAATTCAGTTCAGTCATCCTGCAGATAGGAAAATCATTATGTCAACTTTGTGCTTGGCTACTCATATGCCAGTGTCATATAGCACACTGCTTTGCATTCTCAGTAACGTGTAAATACGCATGGCTAGCCTGGTGATAATCTGAATAATCATCCTACTTTAGATCAATCTTACATGTGTTCAGCCACAATATAATATTCCTTTGTAAGATTCTTGGATCTTATGTAACCCTCAAACAAATCAAAAATGCCCTAAAGCTCAAACTGGCCTTTTTTTGTGGGCATATTGGTGTGTGTGTGGTGTGTGTGTAAGCGTGTGTGACATCACATCATCCAATATTCTCTGATTTCAGCCCAACCAAGCAAAGGATGCAGCATGTGTCCAACATCTCCATTGTAGTCATGTACACCATGTACTTCCTGGCTGCTCTGTTTGGATACCTGACCTTCTATGGTGAGGCCCACTCACCTCCATGTCATTATAATGCTCCCCCCAGGCCCATTTTACATGAGCTTCAGGCTAGTTCAGTTCGCTAACACAAAGCCACTTCTCACGTTTGCCATTCATTTGCATGGACAAAGCTCTTTTAGGCTTCACAGAGGCTGTTTTTTAAAGTGGTAGAGAATCATTATGAAGTAACTGCTCCTCCTGGTGGCCGTAGCTCATATCAGACCAATTTGTAATATGCCAGTGATTCTACTCTATGACATTGTTATAAGCACAATCATAGCAGTATATTACTGTAGTATATTTCAATATAAGGCTCCAAGCACAAAGAGGAGCAGCATGTAACATATAAGCCAGACTGATCTTTTGCCTTCTGATGGAAAAACATTGATGTGATGATGATATGTTGCATATCGTTTGTAATACATTTTCTGCTCTTTTTGGAGTTGGTGGTTATTGATGCTTCGCTAAGCCCTCCTCCTGTGTGTCTGCCCCCTACAGGTGAGGTGGAGTCAGAGCTGCTGCACACCTACAGCCGTCTGGACCCGTACGACACCCTGATCCTCTGTGTCCGTCTGGCCGTGCTCACCGCTGTCACACTCACCGTCCCCATAGTGCTCTTCCCTGTGAGTATTACCTCTTATCACAAACTATGTGTCTGGCTCAATGAAACTGTGTATGTCTAGAAGTAAAGATGTATGCTATGTATATTACTATATTAAAGCAGTGAGTTTCTGCTCTTTGATGAAAGTGTGTGTCTGTGAATAAGAATAGTGTTGTAACTGTGCTTTTCTCCCTGTGGTCTTCTCAGGTAAGGAGAGCCATCCAGCAGTTGTTTTTCCCCAACAAGACATTCTACTGGCCCCGCCACATTGCCATTGCTGTCACCCTGCTCACCCTCATCAACATGCTGGTCATCTTCGCCCCTAACATCCTGGGCATCTTCGGCATCATCGGTAGGAATTCCAAAAAATCTCTAGAACATATGCCTCCAGACACAAGGCTACCTGGAATTGTACCTCATTGAACACAAAAGGGCACACCTGCCTGTAAGTAAAAGCTTAGGGATTTAGGTGAAAATGTAACCTTTATGTAATAAAGCAGTCTAACTTTCTGCACTGTCATTGTGACTTTGCTAAGAGGAAATATAATTGTCCAGACAGATGGAGGTCTAGTTGCCCTCGGCTACCTTACAATAAACTGGGGGGTCCTCGCAGAGTGATGATCATAGCCTCTTACATTTCACCCTAGACCAGGGGTGTCAAAGTCAAATGGACGGAGGGCCAAATAAAAAATTTAGCTACAAGCCGAGGGCCGGACTGTTCGAATGTTCATTGAAAATTTTTTAAATGACGCATATAGTCTAGTGAACCTAATTGAACCTACTGAAAACCTAACAAATATATTCCAATATGATCAGATAAATAAAGCAATATTTTCTTATGGCTCTGTCAGTAATCTTTAATTTTCAACAGACACAAAAGACAAATTTCCTTTATATAAAAATCCCCATAACATGAACATTAAATGAAAGAAACCGGTATTCAAGGCACCATCAGTAGCCTATATTTTCTATTTTAGCAAAAGTGGGCTAAATTTACTTCAAAGAAAAAAACAATAATAGCAATTTTCTATCATCCACTCAACTGAAATATTTTTAAAATATAATTGGATTGAAATACAATAAAATAAAGTGCAAAAATCTATTAATCAAAAACAACACTTTGTTTAAGGAGAAGTAACATGCAGTGAAAACAAATATTAAACTTTAACTTTTAAACTTGAACTGAGTAAAAACTCTAAATATGTGATTGCACAGTAATGTTCACTTGTTTGAGGTTGAGGGTGATACTTGGTGGTGTCCCATCTTTTCCACAAGTTCATCAATGTTCGGGGTAAGGCTCTGAGCTGAGGAAATCCTCAGAATTGAGTGGAGGTGTTCAGCAGTAAGTCGACTTCTGTGTGATGTTTTGTTCAAGTTCATCAAAGAAAACAGTTGTTCACACAGGTATGTGCTGCCAAACATAGACAACGTTTGAGCAGCCTGGATGCGCAGCTGGGGCATTGTGTCGGGAGGAAACGGGCGAACTCCGCAGCACCCACTGCCGCATATTTTGCCCTCAGTGCATCATTGCATTGGAGGTCAATCAACTCCATTTGGAGGTTTGGTGGTGAGCTTTCCACGTCAACAGCAAATGGGTTACCGAGCAGTTCCAACCTGCTTTTTGTGCTTCAAAGTCAGCAAATCGGCGTCGAAAGTCAGCGGCAAGCATACCTATTTTATCAGCCAACTGTGCGCTCGGGAACGCACTGGTAGAGAGCTTCTCTTTCATGGTCTGGCAGCTGGGAAAGTGGCTCAAATTTTCTTTCCGCATCTGCGTCTCCCACAGAGTCAGTTTGGTTTTAAATGCCTTCACTGTACTGTACATATCAGAGATGACACGATCCCGACCCTGCAGCTGCAAGTTCATTGCATTCAGATGACTCGTAATGTCACACAGAAAAGCCATTTCACACAGAAACATTTCGTCTCGGAGTTGTGTTGTGTCTTTCCCTTTGCTGTCCAAGAACAGACAAATCTCCTCACGAAGCTCGAAACATCTTTGAAGCACCTTTCCCTGGCTTAGCCATCGCACCTCTGTGTGATAAGGCAAATCACCATGCTCCGTTTCTAACTCCGTCAGAAATGCCTTGAACTGGCGGTGATTCAAACCTTTGGCTCTGATAAAGTTAACTGTGCGCGTGATGATGCTCATTACATGCTCCATTTTCAAGGCTTTACCGCACAACGCTTCCTGGTGTATGATACAATGATAAGCTGTCAGCTCACCTGTCGCGTTTTCCTCTTGCATCTTTTCCCGTATCTTCGCCACCAGTCCGCTCCTGTGTCCACACATCGCAGGTGCTCCGTCGGTTGTCAAACCCACGAGTTTTTCCCAAGGCAGCTCCATCTCATTTACACATCTTGACACCTCTTCATACAAATCATGCCCCGTAGTTGTGCCATGCATAGGACGTAAAGCCAAAAACTCCTCTGTCACGCTTAGGCTGGAGTCCACTCCGCGGATGAAAATTGACAACTGGGCAATGTCAGAAATGTCGGTGCTCTCATCCACAGCCAAGGAATATGCAATGAAATCTTTTCCCTTTTTCACAAGCTGCTCTTTTAGATTGATGGACAACTGGTCTACTCTCTCGGCAATGGTGTTTCTGCTCAGACTCACATTTAAAAAGAGTTGCCTTTTTCTGGGCAAACTTCGTCACAAACTTTAATCATGCAGTTTTTGATGAAATCCCCCTCCGTAAATGGCCGGGCTGATTTAGCGATCTCTTCTGCCAAAATAAAACTGGCCTTGACAGCAGCCTGGCCTTGTGATTTGGCTTTTTTGAACAGAGCCTGTCGAGATTTGAGGCCTCGTTTTAATTCCTCTGCCTTTTGTAGCCTTTGTTCCATGTCCATATTCTTGTTTTTGTCCGCGTGTTTCGTTTCATAATGTCGTCTCAGATTATACTCTTTCAGTACCGCCACACTTTCTCCACACAGAAGACACACAGGTTTTCCAGCTACCTCCGTGAACAAATACTCCGACTCCCACCTTGTTTGAAACCCCCGGTTCTCAGTGTCCACCTTCCGTTTTGCCATTTTTGATGGGTATCTGAAAGTTAATTTTACTGTGATGCTGACAACTGCTGTGCCAATAAATATTGAAATGAAGCAGCCTACTGCTCGGTGCGTCACCGTTGCATTGTGGGAAATGTAGTATTGGTGCGTGTAAAAGATCTGCGGGCTGCCGGCTTGCTGCGGTCTGCGGGCCGGTTCTAATAATAAATCAAGATCATCCCAGGGGCCGTAAAAACCTTCTCGCGGGCCGGATGTGGCCCGCGGGCCTTGACTCTGACATATGTGCCCTAGACCATTTGATCCTCTATGCATTAACCCCTCAGCCGTAATAATGTACGTACAGTGACAGATTTGGAGACATTTTCGGGGAAAGCTCTTAAATCACCTCAGGAATGATTAAGTCTTATGATCGAAGAAACTGAAATGTTCGATCCTTTCATCAAGGATTATAATGCATTTTACATGTATGCTGTAGTTTTAGCACCTTAATGTCCCAACTCTGTGTAGTTTCATGAGTATTGTTGGGTGAATAGAAATCTGTTGTGTTTAACGTTAACTTCAACACTTTCTATCCCAATAAAGCCTTTAGAATGGAATCTCTTGTTTCTGCTGGTGTCATTCTGGCAGTCAGGGAGACAAAGGATACTTTTTGGTGACTTTCCTGACATCGCGAGGCTACTTCCTCGCTGTTCATTTGGGGTCTTGTTATTCTACGGTTCTGTAGATCTTGTTGTTTGACACTATGGCTACAGAGTGTTTTTATCCTCTCCTCCCTCAGGTGCCACATCTGCCCCCTGCCTCATCTTCATCTTCCCTGCTGTCTTCTACATCCGCATTGTACCCGAAGAGGAGGAGCCCATGCGCTCTACCCCCAAAATCCTGGTGAGTGATGTCTCATAGCGTCCCCCTACATCCTACAGCCATAGAGACTCCTGTCATGTCTTACTAGAACTCTGCAGATTACTGTTAACTATAGGCTTTTAACCCATAAGAGTCTTAGCCTTGTCACAGTGGAGGTAACTCGGAGGAGGAAGTGGAGGACCATCCTCTTCAGTGAATTTAATAAAAATAAAAATGGTAAAACATTAAAAAAGTTATCCTATTTATATAAAACTAAACTAAATATAATCAAGTCACCAAATAACTGTTTAAAACACAATATTTTACAAAGAAGGTTTACAGTAGCCTCAACAGCACTCCGTAGGGTAGCATTATGGTGTAGCCAGAGGAAAGCTAGCTTCCGTCCTCCTCTGCATACATTGACTTCAATACAAAACCTAGGAGGCTCATGGTTCTCAGGTCCTTCCAAAGACTTACACAGTAATTATGACAACATCCGAAGGACGTCCTCCAGCCTATCAGAGCACTTGCAGCGTGAAATACATGTTCTCCACCCAATCAAAGCATCAGATAATTAATTGAGTAACTGAGATCATAAGCTACAGCTAGCTAGCACTGCAGTGTAAAATGTGGTGAATAGTTGGCTCAAAGAGAGAAAGACAATAGTTGAATAGTTTTGAAAAAAATAATTTCTTCCAAAATGAAGGAGAAACAAGAGAGAAATAGAGAGAGAGAGTTTGTCATTTTTTTCACTTTGTTTCACTTACTTCAAATCAAAACATTATTTGTCACGTGCTGAATACAACTGTGAAATGCTTACTTACAAGCCCTAAACCAACAGTGCAATTCAAGAAGAGTTAAGAAAATATTTACCAAATGAACTAATGTAAAAAATAAAAAGTAATAAAAGGTAACACAATAACATAACAATAACGAGGCTATATACACAGGGTACCGGTACCGAGTCAGTGTGCGGGGGTACAGGTTAGTTGTGGTAATCTGTACATGTGGGTAGGGGTGAAGTGACTGTGTAATAAACACTGAGTAGCAGCAGTGTACAAAACAAATGGAGGAGGGGGGGTCTTGGGTGACTGGAGTCTCTGACAATTTTATGGGCTTTCCTCTGACACTGCCTATTATATAGGTCCTGGATTGCAGGAAGCTTGGCCCCAGCGATGTAGTAGGCTGTACGCACTACCCTCTGTAGCGCCTTACGGTCAGATGCTGAGCTGTTGCCATACAAGGCAGTGATGCAACCGGTCAGAATGCTATCGAAGGTGCAGCTGTAGAACCTTTTGAGGATTTGGGGACCCATGCCAAATCTTTTCAGTCTCCTGAGGGGGAAGAGGGATTGTCGTGCCCTCTTCACGACTGTCTTGATGTGTTTGGACCATGGTAGTTCGTTGGTGATGTGGACACCAAGGAACTTGAAACTCTCGACCCGCTCCACTACAGCCCCATTGATGTTAATGGGGGCCTGTTCGGCCCGCCTTTTCCTGTAGTCCACGATCAGCTCCTTTGTCTTGCTCACATTGAGGGAGAGGTTGTTGTCCTGGCACCACACTGCAGTTCTCTGACCTCTTCCCTATAGGCTGTCTCATCGTTGTCGGTGATCAGGCCTAATACTGTTATGTCGCCAGCAAATTTGATGGTGTTGGAGTCGTGTTTGGCCACGCAGTCGTGGGTGAACAGGGAGTACAGTAGAGGACTAAGTACACACCCCTGAAAGGCCCCAGTGTTGAGGATCAGTGTGGCAGACGTGTTGTTGCCTACCCTTACCACCTGGGGGTGCTCCGTCAGGAAGTCCAGGATCCAGTTGCAGAGGGAGGTGTTTAGTTCCAGGGTCCTTAGTTTAGTGATGAGCTTTGAGGGCACAATGGTGTTGAATGCTGAGCTGTAGTCAATGAACCGCATTCTCACATACTGTAGGTGTTCCTTTTGTCCAGGTGGGAAAGGGCAGTGTGGAGTGCTTCAGTATGATATGTTGAATAAAGACAGACACCAATGTCAAGTTCAATAGCCTTGTTCATGCATTGTACAAATCCCGGGGAACAGTCAGGCTAGTCGATTACCTATCAACTAGACTCCTTAACTGTCACGCCCTGACCTTAGAAAGACGTTTTATTTCTCTATTTGGTTAGGTCAGGGTGTGATGTGGGGTGGGCATTCTATGATTTGTTTTCTATGTTTCTTTATTTCTATGTTTTGGCCGGGAATGGTTCTCAATCAGGGAAAGCTGTCTATCGTTGTCTCTGATTGGGAATCATACTTAGGTAGCCCTTTTTCCCTCCTTCAGTGTGGGTAGTTCACTTTGTTT
This sequence comes from Oncorhynchus keta, assembly GCF_023373465.1. Lineage (NCBI taxonomy): Eukaryota > Metazoa > Chordata > Actinopteri > Salmoniformes > Salmonidae > Oncorhynchus > Oncorhynchus keta. The sequence goes on along the minus strand of NC_068430.1, from coordinate 35,875,620 downwards.
GTGGCACTAAAGACCTGTAAGCTTCACAGTTGTTTCTTGAATTTTTGTTTTTGTTGGCGACATTTTAAAATAAAAGTCAATTGTACGCTCACCACGTTGCCGTGACAGAACTACCCACCACCAAAGGACCAAGCAGCGTGGTTAGGAGGAGAGGACACGACGGAAACCTGCGAGGTAGTGGGGGCGGGGGGGCAGATGACGTGGGCGCTCTCGAGGCAAAAGCAATGGGCTGGCTTTCCTGCATAAGGCAGCATCCAAGTCCCCATTGGCTGGAGTCGCTCTGGATTGTGACAGGCTTTGTGACGTCGTAGTAGCGCAACACTGGCATGGATGAAGCCAGAGATATCATCTCCTGCACTGCGGCCTCGTGCTTGGGTAGCCAGTGCCATGGTGTGTCTTTGTCCAGCAACCGGCGCAGAGGCTCACAGACTGCTGATAGGTGTGGCATGAACTTTGCAAGATAGTTTGCAAAACCGATGATACGCTGTACTCTTTTTTTTGCATCAGACAGGTTTGGCATGTCGAAGATTGGTCGGACCTGTCTGGGTTCGGCTTCAGGCCTTTTGCCGAGAGAATGTGGCCATGGAAGTGGACGTCTTTCACCTTGAACTGCTGCTTCTTCAGGCCAAGACAAAGCTTAACTGATCGACAGCGCTCCATCAGTGCCAGGAGCTTCACATCGTGGTTGCGTTCTGCTTCTTCGTCTGTGTCACCACAGCCTACGATCAGGACATCATCGGCAATGGGTTCAATGCCCTTGAGCCTAGCCAGTAACTCGTGCTGCTTGCTTTGGTATACCTCAGGCGCCACTGAAACACCAAACGGGAGCTTGAGCCAGCGTTTCCGACCCCAGGGGGCCCAGAAGGTAGTCATGAAGCTGCATTCTTCGTCCAGCTTGCATCTCGGGCATCCACCAAGGTAAAATCCTGGCCTTGGGAAGTTTGTAGAGGACATCCTCTAGTGTCGGCATGATGTAGTGGGATTGTTTCAGTGCTTGGTTCAGATGCTTTGGGTTGATGCTGACCCTCAGCTTCTCTATTCTTTTCACTATGACCATATTGCTGATCCAGTCAGTTGGTTCAGTCACAGATGTCATGTGGCCATCGGCCACATACTTTGTCCAGCTGGGCCTTCACAGCCACTTTCATTGCAATGGGCACATTGTGAGGAGCACACTGGACTGGAGTGATGCTCTCATCCACTTCAAAGTGTACCTCCCCAGGCACAGATTCAACGGGCATGTTGAATACATCGTCATATCTGCTGAGTAGTTGTTCTTTGGACAGGGGTCCATGCTGGACATGATCCACAATGTGCAGGTCATTTGGTACAGTGAACTGCATCAGTCCCAGGCGTTCGCATGTAGAGCCTGAGAGGAGAGGATGTTGACTGGTTTTCGCAATCTCAAACTCCTGCTTATGTTTGCGTCCCCGAATAACACATTCGGTCCCAAAGGTGCCTATAGAGCTCATTAGCTCTCCTGAGTACAGATTTAGTCTAGTATCGCTGGGCAAAATATGTGTGTCCGGTGCCAGATTGATTTTGTCATGCATGTAAATGTCACTTTCACTGTTCAGCTCTGAACATTGAGTGACATCATCGACACAGTGAATCTTGCCCTCACTCACCCTTCTATTTCTTTTGAGACACACTTTTGCAAATTGATTATTAGTTCCACAAGCTCTGCATGGTTTTCCGTAGGCAGGGCAGTGCTCTTTGCCACGTGTGTGTGTATTCCCACAGTATTTACATGCTACGTGGCTCTGTGTTCACCGTTCATGGTGCATTACTCTGCCTGGTTTTGTCTGAATGTCTGCCTAGCAACAGTATCAACGATGGAGCGTGCGGTTTCGATTTCCATTGCTCTCATTCTCATGTCAGTGACTTCAGCAGTGCGGCACATTTCAATGGCAGTTACTAATGTTAAGCCTCTCTCTCTCTCTCATTTGCAATTCCCAGCACTATTTTGTCACGAAACAATTCATCTTTCAATCCCCCGTTTTCACAAGTGCCGGATTTTTCTCTCAAACGGGTTACAAAGTTGTGTACTGACTCACCCTCTTCCTGTTTGCAGCTTGTAAACGAACCGCTCATAAATGACGTTTCTGGCGTGATTAAAGGAACTATCCAATGCATCCAATATAGCCTTTGCATCACACTGTTGCCGTTTTGTGAGGGTGAGATTGTGCCGGTAGATATGCCTGCATTCGCTGCCCATTAAACTCCTCAGAGTTGCCGCTTGTACCTCGTTGGGTTTCTCATGTAGACCGGTCGCTAGCGCATAGTCCTCAAGTTCATCCCTGAAGTTGTCCCAAGTATCATGTAGTAGCCTAAACCTATCGCTGTTACATTGAACTGGGTGAATGGAATATGAATGAGAGTCATCCATTATGCTATAATAGAAATAAGGCCATGCTCATGAAAAACAATCGGCCTCCCTCATGTTAAACGGCACTGACCACCATGGTAATGGTAACCAATGTAATTGTTTTAAGAAGATCATACAAAGATTAATTTAGCTATTTCATTTAGAATGTAAGACCCCTTGTAGTATCCCACTAAAATAAAAAATATAAATAATTTAATGAAAATTTTTTTTGGGCCTTACTGCTATTAGCCCATCCAAATGCATTGAATAACAGACTCACTACATGGAACAGATAGTCCCCCCCCCCAAAAAAAATGTAAAGGAAGTTTGTTTTGAAGTGTCTCCACTACATCTGAGTTATTTAACCCCTTATTTTTGGCATTAAACAGTCTCCATATTTACTTCCATATATACATTTTTTTCAGCTGGTACCGGGGGACCTTCAGACGAGTCTTGTGAGCCCTTTGAGGCCTTTCCATAGAGGGGTCATAATAGTTCTTAGGCCAAACCGTTCGTAAGTTACAGAAGGTTTTGTGAGAAGAACGATTTTCGGGATGCCTCATGGTCTGACAAACTCTAGCTCTGTCGCCTTTTATCGTAGATGTGGAAGTGCATCATAAGTGGATGCGGTGGATTGAGACACATCCAATGCAATAAAACGATATCTGTAGCTTAAACGGACTGATTTTTATGGGGATATTTTTATTACCTTAATTAGATTTCCACCGGGCACAGACGTCGACCTTAGGGGGTTAAAGATAATACATTTTTTACACACACGACACGTATATTTTATGTCTATTAAGTATGGGCATGTGGACAATTAAGCATAAGTGCACATAATAGAAGGAATTTGGGTAACACTTTATAATAACTCAATGTAATAAAGCATTTATAATGGATTAGTAAATAGTTAATTCATCATTTAGTAATCATTACTCCCACATTTGTAAATGTTAGTAAACTAATCACAGATTTATAAACACCTTTTATAGTGTTAAACAATGATTCATAAGATCATTCATCTCGGACAAGGTGACTTTTATCAATATATTTGGCTCTATTTACTCTCAGATTTGAAAATGATAACTAGCATCAAAGTATACATCATGCAATACTACACATCCCTGCAAGCTCCGGCAAGTTATCTCTCACTGACACATTTGCTAACAGGTACTGTGTCAATTTAAAACTTGCACAATAAAACTCACAGAATTGTGAATTTAAAGAAATATTCCCAATTTATTCATTACTACATTTAGCTAATATTAGATAGTTAAATCCAGAGATTCTTACTCGATACGGCAGTCTTGTCCAGATGATCATGGCATTTGTAGTTCTTTATGATAGCCACATTAGCAGCTAATTAGCATTTCATTTTTGGGAGCAAATACATTTACATTACATTTACATTTAAGTCATTTAGCAGACGCTCTTATCCAGAGCGACTTACAAATTGGTGAACAAGTCACCTTGTCCAAGAGATAATTACACGGTTATCAAAACGTCATGCCAGGGTAAGCCTACACGAATCACAGCCATTATTTTAAAAATGTTTCTAAAAGACAGCTAGGTTTTATGGGTGTGTAACGACTCATACTGTGGTACTCTATCTCAGTTAACCCAGAAATAAAATATTGCATCATTTGTTCAGCTGCGCCTGCGTGATTAAATTCTGGGTCCATACGTGTGTAGAAATTGGGAGTTCCGGTTTGCAAAGTCTCAATCCTTGTGTGGCACATAGAGAAGTGTGACATTTACTCCATAGCCTTAAGTGTCCTTGTTTGTGCTGCTCAATTGGTGTGTTTTGAGTGGTGTGACCGGTAGAGACGCTTGAGAGAGGAGGGTCACGTGTGTTTGTAAAGCAGAGGTTCCTGGTTCGAGCTCGGTATGCGCCAAAATCAGGAGTAAGTGGTACTAAAGCAGCGTGACATCCTTTACAGAGGTGAATAGTGATTTGAATTTACAGTTGCCCTCAGCTCAACGCCAGGGTCATGGCGTTGAATGTAGCACATGGAGAGGTGTGAAATGTCCACGTTTGCAATGCTCTATTGCTAGTTTTTGAGTGGTGCGACCGGTAGAGACGGTAAAATGTGTTTGTGAATCAGATGTCCATATAATCCAGTGGCGAAAACCCAAATACCCGAACTACTGCTGCTCTTTATCCTACGCATTCCATCCCGTCTCGAACGATTCTTCGGTTTACAAGCAGAATCTGTCCACTGAGAGATTAAGAGCAGACTGTTTATGAGGTAAGGAAATGAATAAATATCTGAATAAATGATTTTGCCATTACGTTTAAAGAGTTACTACCTTCAGAGGCCCAAAATAGTCTGCGGTTAAAAGACTGAAGCACAGGAAGTGTTTAAATGTTATACATGTAACATTTCTACGTGCAAATCAGACATGTAAAATCTCCACCTAGATCACAGTTCAGTAGTAGGAATAAAGGAATAAAAATCCACTTGAGAAAAAAAATGGCCGGTCTGGACAGCTGTTGTGTGTAACTACATCTCCATTTTTAATGATTAGTTTGTGTTCTCCAGGTTGACAACATTAGCAAAACGTTCACATTAGAACTCTTCCTTAAGCCCTTGCAACAGGTGTTTCACAACAGGTTTTGTGAATTAAATGTTCAACATGTTTCCTTTAACATCCTGTGTTGTGTCTTTGACCATTGATTTGTTCTGGGCTATTTTGAGACCTTATTAAGGAGCATCGGGTTCTGCTGAAACGTCTACCAATGTCAAGTCCATCTTTTTGTGTGAAATTCCACTGGTCACTCAAAACATTTATAAAGTATAAATAGCACACATTTCAGACGAGGCCACTCATAAAAATACGTAACTAATGATTAGTAAATGGTTTATAAGGACCTATATTAATGATCAGAGTAAAGATTAATAAATGATAAATAAACTATTTACTAATCCATTATAAATGCTTTATTATGTGGAGTTATTAAAAAGTGCTACCGGAATTTGACTATGAGCTTTCAATTGGATTAGAATATCTACAGAGAGAGTGCCTGAAGATTATGTGCTGAAACAATGTTTGAAGTGCGAAATATAGATGATGCAGATTAAATGTATTCACTCATCCATTCAGTATTCATTTGAAATATGTGCTGAGTGAGTAATGCAGTTTTAATGTCATGCCACACTAATATCATAATTCACGTAAAGAAATTGGTACACAGGACCCAGACTACAATAATGGTGGTTTAATCACTTTGAGTTCATGAAGGCTGAAACTAATCAACTGTGCGCATTACCTCTCTCTCACTCTCCCTCTCCTCTGCCTCCCTCTCTCTCGCAGGCTGCCTGCTTCGCTGGAATAGGCTTCCTGTTTATGGTAATGAGCCTCAGCTTTATCCTCATTGATTGGACGTCGGGGAGTAGCAAAGCCAGCAGCGGTCATTAGGCTCCTTCTATAAGTCTTCTGTTTTTATATTGTAAATCTAGACCTGTATTGTATTTTCTCTGTGTTGTCATGGATCATATTTAGTAGAAGATGCACTATCTCTTCCTCCAGAATGAGTGGGCCATAGTGTCTAGAGATGGGGAATTCAATCTTCTGGAGGTTTCTGCTCCTCGTTGGACTGCTTCTCACTCAAGGTCCATGGAATTGTAGCCCCAGCCAAACTGTGTATAGAGGGAAAGGCCAACATACTTTCCTGGGGAAGACGATAGTGCATTAGAAAGAAATGGAAAGTCATGCTGGCTTGCTGAATCTGCCACCACCTCCCATTCCAGGCCTGCCCTCCAGACCAGACCCATAATCTATTACCCTATAAACGTGTAATCTGTCAATCACAGCAAGAATCTAACTGCCACACTCCAGTCTAGATAACCACATAGCTTTCAGTAGGGGAGAAGAAGACAGAACAGATCGTTGGAGGCTGGGCAGTTCTTTCATATTTGTAGGCCAAGTCTACTGTGTTAAGTTATTGATGTAGTTAGGTCATGGCAATATTCGGTACAATAGCTGAGGGAATGTGGCATTAAATGCTATTGGACAGAGGCAGAGCGGTGGTTACTGTGGCAACGTCCAGTGACCCGTGCTGGTGTTGTCACCCCGGTGGCCAGATGCCATCCTTAATCTACACGCTCGGCTTCATTCCTCACAGATATCAGAGGATGGAACCATGCAACTGATATGCAACTGTACAGTGTGTGCAGTCTTATGACTCTACCATTACAATACAGTATGATATATATACAGTATCAGTCAAAAGTATGGACACACCTACTCATTCAAGGGTTTTATTCATTTGTACTATTTTCTACATTGTAGAATAATAGTGAAGACATCAAAACGATGAAATAACACATATGGAGTCATGTCGTAGACGAAAACGTGTTAAACAAATCAAAATATATTTGAGATTCTTCAAAGTAGCCACCCTTTGCCTTGATGACAGCTTTGCACATTCTCTCAACCAGCTTCACCTGGAATGCTTTTCCAACAGGAGTTCCAACATATGCTGAGCACTTGTTGGCTACTTTTCCTTCACTCTTCACCAACTCATCCCAAACCATCTCAATTAGTTTGAGGTCAGGTGATTGTGGAGTCCAGATCATCTGATGCAGCACTCCATTACTCTTCTTCTTGGTCAAATAGCCCTTACAGACTGGAGGTGTGGTGGGTCATCGGGTGGCAGGTAGCCTAATGGTTAGAGAGTTGGACTTGTAACCGAAAGGTTGCACGATCGAATCCCTGAGCTGACAAGGTAAAAATCTGTCGTTCTCCCCCTGAACAAGGCAGTTAACCCACTGTTCCTAGGCCGTCATTGAAAATAAGGATTTGGTCTTAAAACCTGTTACGGCTTGACGTTCCGTTAGCGGAAAATTGCAGAGCGCGAAATTCAGAATAAATTATTAGAAATATTTGACTTTCATAAAATCACTAGTGTAATACACCAAATTAAATCTTAACTTCTTGTTAATCCAGCCACCATGACAGATTTCAAAAAGGCTTTACGGCGAAAGCAAACCATGCGATTATCTGAGGACAGCACCCCATCATACAAACACGTGAAATCGTATTTCAACCAAGCATGTGCGACACGAAATTCAGAAATCACGATATAATTCATGCCTTACCTTTGAAGATCTTCTTCTGTCGGCACTCCAATATGTCCCAGAAACATCACAAATGGTTCTTTTGTTCGATAAACTCTGTTTACATATCCCCAAAATGTCAATTTATTTGGCACGTTTGAATCAGAAATACACTGGTTCCAACTCGCACAACATGACTACAAATTATCTAATAAGTTACCTGTAAACTTGGTCCAAACATTAAACAATGAATCCAACTTTAGGTATACTAAAACGTAAATAATTGATACAATTTAAGATGGAATATACTGTGTTCAATAGCAGATAAAATCAACGTGGAGCACGCAACAAACAAAAGAGTACACTTGGCTTGACATACAGAAAGGAAAGGGCTACTTCTTGATTTCTCTAAGGAAAAATATCACCCAATTACTAAAGACTGTTGACATCTAGTGGAAGCCATAGGAACTGCAACCAGGTGGCTCATAAATCTAGTTCCCCATAGAAAACTAATAGAAAACACAGTCACCTCAATTTCTTTTTTCCTGGATGGTTTGCTCTCGGGGTTTCGCCTGCCAAATAAGTTCTGTTATACTCACAGACATAATTGTAACCGTGTTTGAAACTTTAGAGTGTTTTCCATCCAAATCTACCAATTATATGCATATCCTAGCTTCTGGGCCTGAGTAGCAGGCAGTTTACGTTGGTCACGCTTTTCATCCGGAAGTGAAAATACTGCCCCCTATCCCAAATAGGTTTTAACTGACTTGCCTAGTTAAATAAAGGGAAGGAAAAGGTTGTCCTGTTGAAAATGATAGTCAAACTAAGTGCAAACCAGATGTGATGGTGTATCGCTGCAGAATGCTGTGGTAGCCATGCTGGTTAAGTGTCCCTTGAATTCTAAATAAATCACAGATAGTGTCACCATGCTTCATGCTTCATTTGGGAACCACATGCGTTCATCTACTCAGTGTCTCACAAAGACACGGCAGTTGGAACAAAAAATCTCAAATTTGGACTCATCAGACAGATCCACTGGTCCATTGCTCGTGTTTCTTGGCCCAAGCAAGTTTTTTTTTTTATTGGTGTCCTTTAGTAGTGTTGTTTTTGCAGCAATTCGACCATGAAGGTCTGATTCAAGTAGTCTCCTCTGAACAGTTGATGTTGAGATGTGTCTGTTACTTGAACTCTGTGAAGCATTTATTTGGGCTGCAATCTGAGGTGCAGTTAACTCTAATGAACTTATCCTCTGGGTCTTCCTTTCCTGTGGTGGTCCTCATGACAGACAGTTTCATCATAGCGCTTGTTGGTTTTTGTGACTGCACTTGAAGAAACTTTCAAAGTTCTTGACATTTTCGGCATTGACTGACCTTCATGTCTTAAAGTAATAATGGACTGTCGTTTCTCTTTGCTTTTTTGAGGGGTTCTTGTCATAATATGGACTTGGTCTTTAACCAAATAGTGCTATCTTCTGTATACCACCCCTACCTTGTCACAACACAACTGATTGGCTCAAACGCATTAAGAAGGAAAGAAATTCCACAAATGAACTTTTAACAAGGCGCACCTGTTAATTGAGAGAATGCCAAGAGTGTGAAAAGCTGTCATCAAGGCAAAGGGTGGCGACTTTGAAGAATTTCAAATCTCCAATATACCTCCAATATATATCTTTAACATGTTTTTGTTTACTACATGATTCCATATGTGCTATTTCATAGTTTTGATGTCTTCACTATTATTCTACAATGTAGAAAATAGTAAAAATAAAGAAAAATCCTGGGATGAGTAGGTGTGTCCAAACTTTTGACTGGTACTATATATACAGATATATATATATATTTTTTTTTCCATTATTTTTTTGATAAAGAAAGATTGGGTATGGACTTTTCAGTCTATCCTCAGCAACAGTATTAAGGCTAGCATTTCACATTGGTGTGTCTCTTCGATATGTGCAATGAACTATATCAGAATAGCTTTTTCATGATTCGAGGAGCAGCTCTGATGTCTAAAATGGAAGGAAAGCCTGGCTATGAGCTGCCTCCTCAGTATGAGAGTCTATTATCGAGGTGTTGGAGGTGGAGGGTACTGTTAACCTCATCCGGGATCAGTGGGGGTGTATATCTCTGCATCGTCATGTTTTGATATTGAGATGGCTCACTGATCTAGGACCAGTGTTCTAAGTGTAAGAGGAGGCTCTCTACCCAGGTTTGTTGATATGCTGTTTCTGAACATTTACTAAGAGTAATCAGAGATAAACAAAACAAAAAAAATTAAAAACTCACAGGGTCAATTCATTACGTGGAGAATCAAGGATGGCGTGTGTAAATATAGTTATTTCCAGGACAAGCCCATTTTTGAGCTTGGTCCCTAACTAAAGATTAGTCTAGTGACATGGTGCCATGATGAGAACACAATGTGGTGTCAATGTCTCTCTAACATCCCTGCAAAGTAGGTGGTTAGTTATAGCACTGTCAGCTGATAAGCACAACTTTTTCCGATAGCCAATTAATCAATTGACATGCAAACAATTTATTTGTAAGATACTCATACATTTTATAGATCTGATTTTAACGGACTACCATTTGTAATAACCATCTATGAACATGTGTCTAAATCCTAAGTAAGTTATATAATCCTGTGTATGTTACGTTACAAAAATATATGTATTTACGGTCTAACATGGTACAAGGATGTTTCCTCCAACTACTTGAAGCTCTTTCTCTCCTGTTCGGTGTCTGCATAGTGCTCAGCAGTCCTGCAATGATTTAAGTGTGAACATGGTGTGTGAACATGGTGTATGTCTGTTCATCTGCTTCAATATGGAAAGAACACAACTGTGTACAGTGGATGTACTGTGAGGATTGTAAGTGTGTCCATGTTGTTGAAATGAAGCATGGATGTATTGTATTTGAATTGTGGTTACTTATACACTATATTGTATTGTGAAACAATCAAGGGATTCATTAACCATAAGTGTAACTGAAGTGTTGATCTCTTATCATTATGCAGTATTTAATGAGTATGTAAGATTTAAAAGCCTGACTAAACCTTTCATAATTTCAGACTAGAGTGTTGTCAGGTATGAGTGGCATATTATTTCTGGTCAGTTTTTTAAACATCCCTGTCTGCCAACTCCTTGTGTTGAGCAGGTTTGATAGATCAGGTGAAATGTCCCTTGTCTCTCTCTGTTGTTTTGCTTGTGATGAAGTTGCAGATTCAACATTACATACAGTGAGTGCTGTAATATTGTACACAAGTATTGTATCATTGTTCTGTCAAACCTAGATGTGAGGGCAAAAAAAGTCCTCTCTCAATCAATCATTGATCAACTCTTCCTCAGAGAATGATGACCATTCTGCATGTTCCAGTATATAGAAAGACTGGTCAGTATCAGCCAGCTCAGCTCAGCTCAGCTCTGCTCTCTCTGTCTATTAGTCATTTATGTCATAGCTTAACAGATGATTATGTTTCCATTTAGATAAAAATCCATGTTTAAAGTCATGAACAACATGTTTGTGTTATTCTGATGCCATATACAACTGTTACTGGTATATTATTCTGGACTAGTAACCGAAAGGTTGTACCGAAAGGTTGTAAGATCGAATCTCCGAGCTGACAAGGTAAAAATCTGTCATTCTGCCCCTGAAGAGGGCAGTTAACCCACTGTTTCTAGGCTGTCATTGAAAATAAGAATTTGTTCTTAACTGACTTGCCTAGTTAAATAAAAAATACAAAAATCTGTGACATACAGTATCAGCCCTTATAAATATAATTTATTAGCACCAGGGGGCGACATTGTAAAAGTGGCTGATCTGATACCTTGACGAGTCTGGTAACTTGCTCCATACAGTATCAAACTCTCATTTCCTTGTGTGATTTAATGAAATTGGTATATGAGTTTATAACAACTTTAATGAAATATTATAAATAATGTATATAAATGTAAACCCTTTTCATTCAATATGCATATCTAGTTTGCATAATGTAAATAGCAGGTACAGTTTTAGTTTGATAATTAAAAAGATAAATGTAATCATTTTAAAGTGCTTTTAAACCTATTTGCCCTTCCTTTTATGTCTTTATTTTCTTGTATATCAATATATTTGAATACATTGCTGGCAGTAATTGTACTGTAAACAATGTTGCAATAAAAATAATAAAATAACATTATACTTTGGGATTTTTCATCATCATGATTTTGGAACTTCTAAATAGGTCCTATTGCACCAAATACAGTGGGGCAAAAAAAGTATTTAGTCAGCCACCAATTGTGCAAGTTCTCCCACTTAAAAAGATGAGAGAGGCTTGTAATTTTCATCATAGGTACACTTCAACTATGACAGACAAAATGAGAAAAAAAATCCTGAAAATCACATTGTAGAATTTTTAATGAAATTATTTGCAAATTATGGTGGAAAATAAGTATTTGGTCACCTACAAACAAGCAAGATTTCTGGCTCTCACAGACCTGTTACTTCTTCTTTAAGAGGCTCCTCTGTCCTCCACTCGTTACCTGTATTAATGGCCCCTGTTTGAACTTGTTATCAGTATAAAAGACACCTGTCCACAACCTCAAACAGTCACACTCCAAACTCCACTATGGCCAAGACCAAAGAGCTGTCAAAGGACACCAGAAACAAAATTGTAGACCTGCACCAGGCTGGGAAGACTGAATCTGCAATAGGTAAGCAGCTTGGTTTGAAGAAATCAACTGTGGGAGCAATGATTATGAAATGGAAGACATACAAGACCACTGATAATCTCCCTCGATCTGGGGCTCCATGCAAGATCTCACCCCGTGGGGTCAAAATGATCACAAGAACAGTGAGCAAAAATCCCAGAACCACACGGGGGGAGCTAGTGAATGACCTGCAGAGAGCTGGGACCAAAGTAACAAAGCCTACCATCAGTAACACACTACGCCGCCAGGGACTCAAATCCTGCAGTGCCAGACGTGTCCCCCTGTTTAAGCCAGTACATGTCCAGGCCCGTCTGAAGTTTGCTAGAGAGCATTTGGATGATCCAGAAGAAGATTGGGAGAATGTCATATGGTCAGATGAAACCAAAATATAACTTTTTGGTAAAAACTCAACTCGTCGTGTTTGGAGGACAAAGAATGCTGAGTTGCATCCGAAGAACACCATACCTACTGTGAAGTATGGGGGTGGAAACATCATGCTTTGGGGATGTTTTTCTGCAAAGGGACCAGGACGACTGATCCATGTAAAGGAAAGAATAAATGGGGCCATGTATCATGAGATTTTGAGTGAAAACCTCCTTCCATCAACAAGGGCATTGAAGATGAAACGTGGCTGGGTCTTTCAGCATGACAATGATCCCAAACACACCGCCGCCGGGCAACGAAAGAGTGGCTTCGTAAGAAGCATTTCAAGGTCCTGGAGTGGCCTAGCCAGTCTCCAGATCTCAACCCCATAGAAAATCTTTGGAGGGAGTTGAAAGTCTGTGTTGCCCAGCAACAGCCCCAAAACATCACTGCTCTAGAGGAGATCTGCATGGAGGAATGGGCCAAAATACCAGCAACAGTGTGTGAAAATCTTGTGTTATATACCCAACAAAGGGTATATAACAGTATTGAGATAAACTTTTGTTATTGACCAAATACTTATTTTCCACCATAATTTGCAAATAAATTCATTAAAAATCCAACAATGTTATTTTCTGGATTTCTTTTCTAATTTTTTCTCATTTTGTCAGTCATAGTTGAAGTGTACCTATGATGAAAATTACAGGCCTCTCTCATCGTTTTAAGTGGGAGAACTTGCACAATTTGTGACTGACTAAATACTTTTTTGCCCCACTGTATGTCCCTTTCGATGGCACTATGTACTAAATAAACCTATAATAAACATATTTCTTCATACCATGGAAGAAAATAAGTTAACAGTTGATGTTCATCAAACAGACACACAAATCACACACATTCTGTCCCATCGCCTCTATTTTAAGCAGTGCTGTTTACTTCTCCCAGGCAGATTGCTCACTGAAGTATGATGATGATGTGTTTATGTTCATGTGAAAATGCACGCTGGCCTTAACTGACACTGTATAGTTGCCAATGGTGACAATGAATCACTAGGTTTCAACAGATCACTAACTTGTCAAAACCCCTCCATCAATCAACAAACACTTATTTTATACTTCAATATTGGAACAGAATATCGGAACAGTGTATTGGTGTTGAGAAGCTATACGAATTCATGGATTTTAAAACAAGATTAGTCTATCCAGGCTGTGTCACATTAGGCTGTGATTGGGTGTCCAATTGGCAGCGCACAATTGGCCCAGTGTCGTCCGGGTTTGGCCGGGGTAGGCCGCCATTGTAAGTAAGAATTTGTTCTTAACTTACTTGCAGAGTTAATAGGTTTTGTTCCATTCAGATGGCATTTTACAAAGAGAGTATCATTTTGAACTACACTTTTTGTTTTAAGATTGGCTTGGCAGGGAAACAATTAAAGTACATTTCGACAAAGCAAAAAATAGCCCTGTTGTAATGAGCCATCATCAGACAGTGAAAGATCATTCTGCCCAAGATGTGGACACATTTGATACAAGTGTGTTTCTTTTATACTGTCTATTATGAATAAGTTCATTTCATTACTCCTCCAGCAATTGTCAATACCGAAATGTAATTAACTTTGAAAAGGGGCCTTGGGGATTAATGAGTGTAGGCTGCTGTGCTTAAGCTGAAGTGGTATGTCTTCTGTGCTGACAACAAGCTAACACAGCTACTCTGCTCAAGAGAGCTCATCAACTGGAATATTTGTCAGTCAAATATGGTTCACTAACATTCAGATACAGTCCCTGCCATATCAGTTGGCTGTGAGGAAATGACCAGTAGGCATACTACCACAGAGTATACAGTCTAATTTATCTGATCTTAATAGCTGACATTCAGTGTCTTGAGGTTTTGAGCTCTGATTCAATGATTAAGATAAATAATGCATCCTGAGTCAATTAATGAAAATGGTTAGTATTTGGAATGTATGTTTTCATTCTGATCATACAGACTTGTGTGCACACCCAAGACCACAAGGGGACACCCAAGAGCCATAAGTGAGATGCTTACAAACTCTGCATACCGTAAAACATAAATGAAACATAGTCGTCCGTCCCTTTGGCGTGCCATTGGCACATATTTCCACAAATAAACAGCTGTTTCAAATAAACATCAGGTCTAAATAAATTGTTTACGAGTGAAGTAAGGGTAAGTAATCCTTCTCACCCCCCTTCTCCCCCCCCTTCTCCCCCCCCCCTTCTCCCCCAACAAGATTTAGATGCAAGTGGCTGTTCCACTGGGTGTCATAGGTGTTTGCACCAATTTGTAAGTCGCTCTGGATAAGAGCGTCTGCTAAATGACTTAAATGTAAATGTAAAATGTAACTTCAGTGAGTACAGATTACAGATTACGCAAAAGAAGATTGCGGAGAGCAACATCATTGCCATGGATGAGACAGCTGTGTGGTTTGACATGGTCAGCTCAACTAGGTGGTGATACAAGGTGCAAGAAGTGAGAGAATGGACCTAATCATGTTTAAACTGGTCACAATAAACAGTGTGGTAGTCTTTTCAACATTTTATTGAGCAGAAGCTGTGTGCATTAAGGAAATAGACACCTGGCTCAAATAGAAAAATGTCTATAATAAGCACCGGTTGTGTTCAGTGATTGAAGCAAATAAACACCCCAGCTACTAATTTAAGTTTTATGGCACTGAATTTAGAGCTTTGACTAAACAAATACAGTAGAGTAATTTATTCTATATCTATTATCAACTGTTAAACAATCAGAGCAATGTTGACAGGTCTCTTAAGATGATGAGTTAGTCTTGTAACAAGCTTAAAATAAATACAAGTAAAAACTCCAAAAAATAAAACTAGATAGACCTAAAGATGTGCATCTAGTTGTAAAGCCTGGAATCACTAGTTTTATTTAATTTCCCCTACAACAATGAATTATGTTTTCAAGACGAAATAGAGTCCTGTAAGCAATTTTCACTCTAATGAAATTGACCTTATCCTATTCATTGCAATGAGAAAAATGTAATCTGATTTTTGCTAAACTAAATTAGATAACTCAAACTTAGAGTTAATGAGATATCAAATGAAAATGCTCTCAGTGTAACGGTTCTCCTCGTCATCTGAGGAAGAGTAGTCAAGATCGGTCAGAACGTGACACTCAGTCACTCACCAGTCAAAAGTTTGGACATACCTATTCATTCAAGGGTTTTACTTTATTTTTTACAACTTTCTGCATTGTAGAATAATAGTGAAGATATCAAAACTATGAGATAACACATGGGGAATCATGTAGTAACCAAAAAAGTGTTAAACAAATAAAAATATATTTTAGATTCTTCAAAGAAGCCACCCTTTGCCTTGATGACAGCTTTGCTCACTCTTGGCATTCTGTCAACCAGCTTCATGAGGAATGATTTTCCAACACTCTTGAAGGAGTTTCCACATATGCTGAGCACTTGTTGGCTGCTTTTCCTTAATTCTGCGGTCCAACTCATCCCAAACCAACTCAATTGGGTTTAGGTCGGGTGATAGTGGAGACCAGGTTATCTGATGCAGCACTCCATCACCCTCCTTCTTGGTCAAATAGCCCTTACACAGCCTGGAGGTGTGTTTTGGGTTATTGTCTTGTTGAAAAACAAATTAGGCGCAAACCAGAATGCTGTGGTAGCCATGCTGGTTAAGTTTCCCTTGAATTCTAAATAAACCACAGACAGTGTCACCAGCAAAGTACCCGCACACCATCACACCTCCTCCTCCATGCTTCATGTGGGAACCACATATGCAGAGACCATCCATTCATCTACTCAGTGTCTCACAAAGACACGGCGGTTGGAACCAAAAATCTCAAATTTGGACTCATCAGACCAAAGGACAGATTTTCACCGGTCTAATGTCCATTGCTCATGTTTCTTGGCCCAAGCAAGTATTTTCTTCTTATTGGTGTCCTTTAGTAGTGTTTTTTTTGCAGCAATTCGACCATGAAGGTCTGAACAGTTGATGTTGAGATGTGTCTGTTACTTGAACTCTGTGAAGCATTTATTTGGGCTGCAATCTGAGTTGCAGTTAACTCTAATGAACTTATCCTCTACAGCAGAGGTTAATCTGGGGCTTCCTTTACTGTGGTGGTCCTCAAGAGAGCCAGTTTCATCATAGCGCTTGTTGGTTTTTGTGACTGCACTTGAGGAAACTGTCAAAGTTCTTGAAATTTTCAGGATTGACTGACCTTCATGTCTTAACGTAATGATGGACTGTCGTTTCCCTTTGCTTATTTGAGCTGTTCTTGCCATAATACGGACTTGGTCTTTTACCAAATAGGGCTATCTTCTGTATACCACCCATACTTTGTCACAACACAACTGATTGGCTCAAACGCATTAAGAAGGAATGCATTCCAGGTGACTACCTCATGAAGCTGGTTGAGAGAATGCCAAGAATGTGCAAAGCTGTCATCAAGGCAAAGGGTGGTTACTTTGAAAAATCTCAAATACATTTTGACTTGTTTGACAATTTGTTGGTTACTACATGATTCCATATGTGTTATTTCATAGTTTTAATGTCTTCCCTATTATTCTACAATGTAGAAAATAGTAAAAAAAAAAAAAAAACCTGGAATGAGTAGGTGTTCAAACTTTTGACTGGGACTGTATCTCTCATTGAACATGACAGCAGTATGGCGCTGACAGATGGTCACCTCACTTCGAGTTCTTAGAAAACAATGCAGTATTTCTTAAAAATCAATTATTTCTTACATTGTTACCACAGGAAATCTTAAGTCTTATTACATACAGCCGGGAAGAACTATTACATATAAGAGCAACGTCAACTTACCATCATTACGACCAGGAATACGACTTTCCCGAAACGGATCCTCTGTTCGGTTCACCACCCAGGACAATTGCGCTAATTCTAGTTGGCGATCCAAAACAACGATGCCGCAGAAGGAGCAGACAAAGCGACCGCCTGGCCAGGCACGTGCACATCGCACACGCTCCCGAGTATACTACTAGCCAATGTCCAGTCTCTTGACAACAAGTTAGACAAAATTTTTGCAAGTGTTGCATTCCAGAGAGACATCAGAGATTGTAACATTCTCTGTTTCACGAAACATGGCTCTCTCGGGATATGTTCGGAATCGGATCAGCCACCGGGCTTCTCCATGCATTGCGCCAACAGAGATAAACACCTCTCTGGGAAAAGGAAGGGCGGGGGTGTATGCTTTATGATTAACGACTCATAGTGTAATTATAACAACATACAGAAACTCAAGTCCTTCTGCTCACCTGACCTAGAATTCCTTACAATCAAGTGCTGGCCATTTTACCTACCATGAGAATTCTCATCAGTTATAGTCACAGCTGTGTACATTCCACATCAAGCAGACACCAAGATGGCCATTAAGGAACTTCACTGGACTATATGCAAACTGTAAACCATACATCCTGATGCTGCATTTATTATAGCTGGGGATTTTATCAAAGCAAATTTGAGAACAAGTCTACCTAAATTCTTTCAGCATATTGATTGCGCTACGCGCATGCGCAATAGCCTCGACCACTGCTACTCTAACGTCCGCGATACATACAAAGCCCATCCTCCCGTCGGCAAATCTGACCATGACACCATCTTGCTCCTTCCGTCTTGCTCCTTCCGCAAAAACTCAAACAGGATGTACCAGTGACGAGAACCATTCAACGCTGGTCCGACCAATCGGAAGCCATGCTTCAAGATTGTTTTGATCACGTAGACTGGAATATGTTCCGGTCATTCACAGAGAACAACATTGACCTTTACACTGACTCAAAGAGTGCGTTTATAAAGAAGTGCATTGGAGATGTTGTACCCACTGTGACTATTAAAACCTACCCTAACCAGAAACTGTGGATGAATGGTGGCATTTGCGCAAAACTGAAAACGTGATCCACCGCATTTAACCATGGAAAGTGGTATGGAAATATGTCTGTATATAAACAGTGTAGCTATTCTCCACAAGGCAATCAAACTAGCGAAATGCCAGTACAGGGACAAGGTGGAGTCGCAATTCTCAACGACCCAGACACAAGACATATGTGGCAGGGTCTACAGGAAATCACGGACTACAAAAAGAAATCCAGCCACGTCACGGACACCAAAGTCAAGCTTTAAGACAAACTAAACACCTTCTTTGCCCGCTTTGAGGATAATACAGTGCCACTGTCACTGCCTGCTAAGGACTGCACCCCTCCGCCTCTCCTTCTGCATGGCTGATGTGAGGAAAACATTTAAACGTGTAAACCCTCGCAAGGCAGCTGGCCCAGACGGCATCCCTAGCCACGTCCTCAGAGCATGCACAGACCAGCTGGCTGGTGTGTTTACGGACATGTTCAATCGCTCCCTATCCCAATCTGTTGTCCCCACATGCTTCAAGATGGCTACCATTGTTCCTGTACCCAAGAAGACAAACATAACTGAACTAACCGCCCCATAGCACTCACTTCTGTCATGAAGTGCTTCGAGAGACTAGTCAAGGATCAATTCACCTCCACCTTACAGGCAACCCTAGACCCACTTCAGTTTGCATACCGCCCCAACAGGTCCACAGACGACGCAATCGCCATCACACTGCACACTGCCCTATCCCATCTGGACAAGAGGAATACCTACTGTCATGACATTGGCCTGGGGGTGGGTTTATGACAGTCATAAATACCTCTTCCCCCCTTTTTCATCTCTATACCCTACTGATGTTACATTTTCAAACCCCTTGGTTAACATAGAGATTCTGGGAACATCAGAAGGTGGGAGGAAATGAACTATATTCTGGTAATTCGACCAATTGAACATATGCGGTGGTACTTAATGAATATGATGTCAGTTCGGTTGTAATCTGAGACATTCTCATCAATGATAAGATGACATAAACTCTACAGTGGAAAGTCTACACATCAGAGTTATCGGATTCACATGGAATTGTTGTTCAATTTAAATGTTTGAATATGAAATTATTTGTGATGGAATTAAATGTCATTTTAGCTTCTAAAATGTGATAATTGGGTTTTCATAAGGTTAGGGCTCTGCTCAATCAGTGGCCCGCCCCTGTGAAGAGTCATGGGTTATAATACTTTTCAGACACACCCTTCTCGCTCCACTATATAAAGCCTTGATGAAAATGTAACCTCCTGTTCCGAGAAGATGTGAGGACGACGGTCTGATGTCAGAATGGTTCAGATAATAACTACAGAACGAAGCCAACATCAGCGTGAGTTTTGGTTGCGAATGATATGAACTTTGAACTCTTATTCACTACAGAAGTGATACCTCCTAGCCGTTGAGTTAGCAACAGCAGCTGCAAACGAGGGTTAGGAAGGAACAGACAGAGTATCCCGTCTATCACATAATGACGTTACTACAACGTATCCAATTGACCACCAGAGACATTCTTCAAAGGACTGGGTTTTGCAACACGGCCTTCAATCTATCACCAACCTACTGAAGGGCTGCTCAGAGTAAATATTTATTGCATTTTCCTTTTCCAAATGGGCGGTAATTTAGAATGAATAAGATACTGTATTTACGATAGCACAGTTTCTTCCTTTGTTCCTCAGTCTTCCCCCTCTTTTACTCAAACCCAGACCCTTTTCTTTTGTGTAACAAGCTGTCATATCTGTTCCGCCCGCCAGGGACTTTTTCCTTTATGACGTAATTTGTAATCAAGTTATGATTAATTATGTGTATGTGTAATTCTGTGTGATTAGTTAGGTATTCAGTAAATAAATAATTAAACCCAATTTTGTATTGCTAATTCAACTTGTTAGCCAGGGTTCGTGAAGATAACCAAGAATTTAAAACTTTCAGATGAGACTGAATTAAGATGACGATTAATATTGAAGTAAAATATTACTAGGTCTTTAAGAGTTTATTCGGAAGATAACAGCTCTATAAATATTATTTTGTGGTGCCCCAACTCTCTAGTTAATGACATTTACATGATTAGCTCAATCAGGTGATGTTAATTACGGTGAAATAATTTTATAGAATAGCATGTCATATCACTTAATCCGGCATAGCGAAAGACACGACACCATGTAAGAATGCTGTTCATTGACGACAGCTCACCATTCAACACCATAGTACCCTCCAAGCTCATCATCAAGCTGAAGGCCCTGGGTCTCAACCCCTTCCTGTGCAATTGGGTCCTGGACTTTCTGACTGGCCATCCCCAGGTGGTGAAGGTAGGAAACAATATCTCCATTTCGCTGACTCTCAACAATACCCCACAATGGTGCGTGCTCAGCCCCCCCTGTTCACCCAGGACTGCGTAGCCATGTCCTCCTCCAACGTGTGCAGACGAAACAACAGTAGTGGGCTTGATTACCAACAATAACGAGACAGCCGAAAGGGAGGAGGTGAGGGCACTCGGAGTGTGGTGTCAGGAAAACAACCTCTCACTCAACGTCAACAAAACAAAGGAGATGATCGTGGACTTCATGAAATAGCAGAGGGAGCACCCCCCTATCCACATCGACGGGACAGCAGTGGAGAAGGTGGAAAGTTTTAAGTTCCTCAGCGTACACATCACAGACAAACTGAAATGGTCCACTCACACAGACAGTGTGGTGAAGAAGGAGGAACAGCGCCTATTCAACCTCAGGAGGCTGAATAAATTTGGCTTGTCACCAAAACCCTGACAAAACTTTACCATATCACATCAACGCCCTCAACCGCAAGGCTCTCCAGAGGGTGGTGCGGTCTACACAACGCATCACCGGGGCCAAACTACCTGCCCTCCATGACACCTACAGCACCTGATGTCACAGGAAGGCCAAAAAGATCATCAAGGACATCAACCACCTGAGCCACTGCCTGTTCACACCGCTACCACCCAGAAGGCGAAGTCAGTACAGGTGCATCAAACCTGGGACCAAGAGACTGAAAAAAAGCTTCTATCTCAAGGCCATCAGACTGCTAAACAGCAATCACTAACTCAGAGAGGCTGCTGCCCACATTGAGACCCAGTCACTGGCCACTTTAATAATTTGATAACTAGTCACTTTATACAATGCACTCTAAATAATGTCACTTTAATAATGTTTACATATCTTACATTACTCATATCACATGTATATACTGTATGTTATACCATCTATTGCACCTTACCTATGCCGCTCAGCCATTGCTCATCCATATACTTACATGTACATATTCTCATTCACCTCTTTAGATTTGTGTGTATTAGGTAGTTGTTGGGGAATTGTTAGATATTACTGCACCATAAGAACTACAAGCACAAGCATTTCGCTACACTCCATTAACATCTGCTAACCACGTGTATGTGACAAATGAAATGTGATTTGATTTGAACGCCGGAGTGAGACTACAATTTCAGGGAAACACTACATTTTCCATGAAGCAAAGTAGGTGGGCGTTTTTCGCAACGGGCTGGCACTGCTAAATTGGGAGCATAGGGGATTGGGAGGTGAAAGAACTGTCTTCGTTTTGTCGGCCAGACTGAGGAACTTCACGCTGTTACGGGTGTGGCTTTGTACGTGATAAATCTTTACGAAGAGAAGAATGCATAACGGCACTTAACGACTAAATTAAACACAGAGGAAGAAGAGAAAATAGAATAGCTTCTTCACAGTGGGTATGTGAATTTTGGTTACATTGCAAGTTGGCAACGGAATCCATCTGCTCTGCCGTCTTCACAGCTGGAATACTTTTTACTGAAGTTCCGTGGGCCCATTTCCTGGCGTTGTAACCTGCGAGGCTGATCTTGAAAAGTGAACTTGACTGATTTTATTGACGCGCCTCAAAAGAAATTGTTGTTACTCAAATAGTGTCCGCGTAATGACAGACAAATTACTTTTCCGTATTGGCTTGGATAGCATGTCACTGGGGTTGAAAAAATAGGCGTCAAATTTGGCTTTGGAATATTAAAAACGAGTCAACATCTGGAATAGAACTGAATTGGGACTAAATCGAATAAAGTATTTGTTTGCTGGTTTGTGGACGAATCAAACTTATATCCCAGTCGTTTTTCTCAAAAGGGAAGTTTAATTTCTCAACCTCACAACACTGTTCTGGGAACGCTTTTTTTTTCAAACGCTCCCAGGCATACAGTCCTAAATAGGCAACATTTTTTGTGTGATATTGTCCGAAAAACAGCAGTCCTGAAGCGTGCACTTGGAACCATGGGGTGCACAGTGAGTCAGGAAGATAAAGCTGCACAAGAGCGGTCCAAAATGATTGACAAAAACCTTCGAGAAGATGGGGAGAAGGCGGCGAGAGAAGTGAAACTGCTCCTGTTGGGTATGTACCATCAAGCACTCCATTCTAATGTCTGAATCCAATCGATGTAGAATCGCATGAACACTTGCTACATTGTATGCAGTTGCGGTGTTGTGAGCTGGCGATATTTTATTTGAATTGTAATTTTGCGACGTAACGGGCGTTGATTAGTCTCAACCCAATCATAAGCCTCAGTTTGACTGTTGCCTAGTTTCGGGTTTTCGAGACTAGGCATCATGATGCATAGAGGACATTTTCGTGGTAAAGCTTTGAGGTCCAGAATGTGCGCGGAGGACTAGGCCATGTATCCTGCGACGCTACCGAATCTCTCTCATTAACCATTTTGATGTACAGCTAGACGCGTTTTTGTCTAATTTCATAGAAGGTTCTCTAGCCTCCAGTGCGCAACTGGAACAGAGTAGGCTAGTCAGAACCAGTAAACACAAATTTGAGCCCGCGCTCCTCCTGCTGTCATACATTAGGGGAATGCCTCACCACCAGAATTTTCTCAACTCTTCAAGTATTCGAAATAGAAAAGTCGTGCGTTGACGGAATGTTATGTCGAGGTTTTATTACAGTCAAGTAGCAGACCGTAAAAACTATCATATCCTAACCTGAAATGACACCAACAATCTAGTGGTTTCTAAATGATACCAGCATAATGTAGCCTTTAGGCCCAGGTCTGAAAGGTTGTATACTGTTAAGTGATTGATAATTCTAAGGTCTGAACATGTCAAGTATAATGAAATACTTAATTTGCCAGCCTTACCCAACAGTGCAGTATTCAATATCAAAATACCATAACTCATTAAATTAAAAAAAAGTAAGTACAATTCAAAACTGAAATGTGAGCTACAGTGTATACAGTGTCAGTGCCAGTACCACATTTACAATGTGCAGGGATACTTTAACTCAAATACTGCAGTATGTAAATGTAGGGAGGGATTAGGAGAAATTGAATGGTAGCAGGATAAATAATAATATTGTAAGCTAAGGGAATATTTCTGATTTGCTTTGATTGCTCTTCAGCTGTGCCTATTAATGATAACTACCTCATGGATGTAATGGGTTCTTCAGACCTCTCCAAGCAGTGGTAGATCATTCACGGCATGTGTCATTGTAGGTCCTAATCGATAATGATTAACCGCAAGCAATAGACTCTGGCTTACAGTTTTGCAGTCTGTGAAGTGCTCACTATGTTAGAGAATTGAAACATTACAAATATCTTTGGTTGGCTTCATTTTATTCTGTTGTCTGTACTCTGGATCTGTTCTAACTCATAACACCCCCACTTGTTGCAATCAATGTAAACCTCAAGGTTGCGTCAAAGCCGATTTGATAGTGACTTTGGTTAGTCAGGTTCTTCGGTAATACCAGCATGTACAAAAACGAGCTGTGTCCACCTTAGGGCACTGTAATAAAGTTTAATTAACGTGGTGTAAGTGTGTGTGTTTGCGCTGTCAACTGAACTGAGTGTGACGGAGTAGGGACTGTCATGACAGACAGTCCTTTGGATCCTCGGATTCTAGTGCCATGACTTCTCTGCCAGGTTTATTTTTTTGACTGAGGTCATATCATAGCCACCCTCTTAACCCCCCCCCCCATGCTGAACAGTGACAGTGAAGTCTTGCTTCATGTGCACTTTGCTCCCATTCTCTGTATTGTTTTGATAGAAGCACAGGGCTCCTGTTAGGAATATGTTGGAGGCCAAACAGCCAGCCAAAGCATGTGCTTGAGCCAAAACCAAACACTCTGTTAATGTCCTGACGAATGGTGATCGGTGTGAGCGTCAGAAAATAAGCTTATGACTCTAAATGCTTCCTGAGAACTGAAAGGTGAGGTAAGAGGGAATCCTGGCATTATCTTGAAAATAATGACATTACATTGATTTTAGAGCTTTTTAATGGAAATCCCAAAGCCGACAAGGGTAAATGTTCAATTGCCAAAACATTGACAATATTCCATTGTCTCTGATAAGGTCCACATTGGGTAGACAACAATAGAACAATAGGTGATTATAAATAAAATACTTCCGTTATGTATATTACTTAGTTTTTATTTGATTACTTTAAGGAATGAAAAATAATCATCTCATATACAGTGGGGCAAAAAAGTATTTAGTCAGCCACCAATTGTGCAAGTTTTCCCACTTGAGAGATGAGAGGTGAGAGGCCTGTAATTTTCATCATGGGTACACTTCAACTATGACAGACAAAATGAGAGAAAAATCCAGAAAATCCCATTATAGTATTTTTAATGAATTTATTTGCAAATAATGGTGGAAAATAAGAATTTGGCTACAAACAAGCAAGATTTCTGGCTCTCACAGACCTGTAACTTCTTCTTTAAGAGGCTGTCCTCCACTAGTTACCTGTATTAATGGCACCTGTTTGAACTTGTTATCAGTATAAAAGACACCTGTCCACGACCTCAAACAGTCACACGCCAAACTCCACTATGGCCAAGACCAAAGAGCTGTCAAAGGACACCAGAAACAAAATTGTAGACCTTAACTCAGTTTTTCACAATTCCTGAAATTTAATCCTAGTAAAAATCCCTGTTTTAGGTCAGTAGGATCACCATTTTATTTTAAGAATGTGAAATGTCAGAATAATAGGAGATAATTATTTGTTTCAGCATTTTTTTTTCTTCATCACATCTCCAGTGGGTCAGAAGTTTACATGCACTCATTTGTATTTGATAGCATTGCCTTTTAAATTGTTTAACTTGGGTCAAATGTTTTGGGTGAATTTTGGCCCATTCCTCCTGACAGAGCTGGTGTAACTGAGTCAGGTTTGTAAGGCCTCCTTGCTCGCACACGCTTTTTCAGTTCTGCCCACAAATTGTCTATAAGGATTGAGGTCAGGGCTTTGTGATGGCCACTCCAATACCTTGATGTCCTTAAGCCATTTTGCCACAAATTTGGAAGGTATGCTTGGAGTCATTGTCCATTTGGAAGACCCATTTGCAACCAAGCTTTAACTTGCTGACTGATGTCTTGATGTTGCTTCAATATATCCACATAATTTTCCATCCCCGTGATGCCATCTATTTTGTGGAGTGCACCAGTCCCTCCTACAGCAAAGCTCCCCCACAACATGACGCTGCCACCCCGTGCTTCACGGTTGGGATGGTGTTCGGCTTGCAAGCCTCCCCCTTTTTTCCCTCCAAACAAAATGATGGTCATTATGGCCAAACAGTTCTATTTTTGTTTCATCAGACCAGAGGACATTTCTCCAAAAAGTACATCTTTGTCTCCATGTGCAGTTGCAAACTGTAGCCTGGCTTTTTTATTGAGGTTTTGGAGCAGTGGCTTTTTCCTTGCTGAGCGGCCTTTCAGGTTATGTCGATATAGGACTTGTTTTACTGTGGATATAGATACATTGGTACCAGTTTCCTCCAACTTCTTCACAGGGTCCTTTGCTGTTGTTCCGGGATTGATTTGCACTTTTCACACAAACGTACGTTCATCTCTAGGAGACAGAATGCATCTCCTTCCTGAGCGGTATGACTGCTGCGTAGGTCCAATGGTGTTTATTGATTGTACAGAAGAAAGTGGTACCTTCAGACGTTTGGAAATTTCTCCCAAGGATGAACCAGACTAGTAGAGGTCTACAATTTTTTTTGATGTCTTGGCTGATTTCTTTTGATTTTCCCATGATGTCAAGCAAAGAGGCACTGAGTTTGAAGGTAGCCCTTGAAATGCATCCACATGTACACTCCCAATTGACTCAAATGATGTGAATTAGCCTATCAGAGGCTTCTAAAGCTATGACATTTGCTATTTCCTGAAGACATTGCATTTTTGGATTAAATGCTGCATTGCCCCTACAAAGCGTTATCAGATTGAATCCCGGCCTTGGACTCTATTCGATCAGGTCCAGTGACTCATATTTGGGATTAAGTCCGATATGGCATTCTTCCTCTACAGCTAGAATGCATGTTTGAATGATCAATCGGACTAGTTTTTATTTTACACTGTGAACATTGCCTTTGTTAAAAGCATTAGCCAAGGTTTAAAGGTAAAGTCTGATTGAGCTGACATATGCAGTGTTTTCCGTGAATGCTTTCTATGTGAAAGCGGGAACTTTGCCCTTAAAAGGTGCATCGCCGAAAAAGTGCCACCGACTTGAAACTCAGTCCTAAAATGAACAAGGCTGCGTTGTCTTTATTCAAGGTGGATCACTGGAGGAGCTTGCAGGATAAAGTGTGTTGGATCAGTTCTTGACAGGTTCCAATCACACATTCCGTCCTTGGCTTGGACTTGTAAACTAAAGTCAGTGTGACATCCTCTCAGAAGTGCAACATCTCACCTCTTCCTAGAAGCCCTTTTAGGTCCCTTATTTGGTGCGGTGGTAACCTGCAGAACAGCTGAGAAAAGCCTTACCACTATATCCTGTTGGCTTGACGAAGCCAGGGAGAAACCTCCTCCCGCCTGTTTGTCCGTGATAAGTGTCTTCTGAACTATTCCCCTCCCACCACCACCAGATGCTATTTTTGGACCGTTTAGCAGATAGAAGGGAATGATGGACCAAGAGTTGGGGCTGAACCAGGAGTTGGGGCTGAACCAGGAGTTGGGGCTGAACCAGGAGTTGGGGCTGAACCAGGAGTTGGGGCTGAACCAGGAGTTGGGGCTGAACCAGGAGTTGGGGCTGAACCAGGAGTTGGGGAATGCTAAAAGGAAAACTACTACGTTAGTCAGAACCTCAGCTTTGACATGGGTGTTTGTAGCTAGAGTAATTTATTGCAATATATTGAGTTCATCCCTCAAACACTCCAGTGTTCATTAACAGGAAGCACACGTTCAATGACTTCCCTTCAGGTTTTGGGCTTTGATTGACATTTAATCTCCTACCCCCAGCAGCTTGAGCATCTGTGAATTCCGTCACTATTTATTTTTTATGTTCTTCGATTATTTGTATTTTTTGGTTTGTTATTGACTTTTTTAACCTCCCATTTTCAGTTAAGCTGGGATGGAAATTTCCCTTGGCAGCGTCTTCCTCTCCTTTAAACTGTGTGAGAGTGGCAGCTCGGTTTGTGTGAACATGTCTGAACAGTTCACAGGCTTTGCTTAAGACACACACACACACCTTTTCTCTCTCACGCTCTGTCTATATGTGTGTGTGTGTGTGTGTGTGTGTGTGTGTGTTATATATGAACACATTGCTTATAGGCATGCCTTGCATTTATGTAAATACAGACACATGCTTGCATGGCCACACGATACGCGGGCAAGGCAATGTAAGTGCTGTTATGTCTAAGCAAGGTTATTTAATGTCTGAAAGTGTGCACTGTCTACATCCACGTTCCTCCCCTGCTGTCTGCTTGACAGGGATGAGGTGATTTTTTAAGGAAGCAAGGTGGAAACAAAGGACGTCTTCTTCACAGGACATGACTAGATGTTTTTTAAATGTTTTTTTTATTGGACTATGGCTGAGGAATGCTGGTCTCGGGGGATGAAACCTTGTCTATTTTAAGTTGGGAGGAAACGACGGATATGGGAGCCCTGTTATTTCCATTGGTAATGAAACTATAGGAGTACTCTTTCATGACATGACATGCAGCACATGTACTTCATTGTGTTACAGCAAACCAGTAGGACTGAAACAACTCGCCCAGACTTTTTGTGCTTCCAGGCCAAATGTATCAGGCATTCTGTCTTGTGCCAGTGCACTGTGGTGACATGACTCAATGTATGATGCAACTCATTTACATTTGAGAGAAGTCTTGATTGTAATAGAAAAGCCTGTTGTTTTTTTTTGCGTGTGAGTATGTGTCAGTGTTGAGGCATACTTTGACACCACTGTTGCTGCTCTAGAAAGAGGGACTGCTGACGTAGGATCGCTTCAAGCAGCAATTACTTCTCTCTTCCTCACCAGCCTAGACTCTCCTGCCCACAGACGGGGGGATTAACACAACACCAAATCAGCATTCATTCCCTCTTCCTCTATTTTTTTTTTTCTTCTTTTTCTTCAGCTTTCCACAACATCTGAGGCCCTAAAGAATGGACCTGTCTTCTGTCCCCCTCATGGTGGGGCTCAGGGCAACCTAGAGGAAATCGCTCAAGCCTATTACTGTTAATACAGTTGCCACCTCCCATAGACATGGCCTCGGAGTGCAGAAATCAATGCTAGCTAACTGATTTACAGATTGAGCTGCCATTTTTAATGTAGGGAGATGAGCTGTCTGTGACCACCACCCAGGCACTCTCATATCTATCACTGGGGAAACACTACACCAGCCAAGTACCACGTCTGATGCACATACCTCTCCTTTTCCGGGAGTGCTTTTCCGCCCAGAACTCAACGTCAACTGTTGTGGCTGTGTGTGTTCATTCTCTAAGAATAAAGAAGAAAGCCGATGTTTGCCGAGCTGACTTGTGTCAAAGCTGTTCTTCAAATCATCTAAGCAGGCGATATCCTCCTGTAGCTTCATGGAGAACAAACGGCTGCCTTTATTTCTCTAATTGCCTTGATTGAGTCTCTTCCAAACACTGTCTTGATCACACTGAGAGGCTGTATTGACCTACCTGCTGGTGGTGAGCGTCATCATCCACTGGAGCGAGGCCCAGACTGAAACCTGAGAAACAGCCATGGTGTGATCTTAAGACCAGCGTGCTAGAGCCTCCGAGGCATGGCTGCCGTCGTCACTTTGAACATAAACCTGCAGACACCTATTAGCTGTGTGTGTGTGTGTGGTTAGATTGGTTCTTCCTGGAAAATGGTTGTTTATCAGACCTGGCTGCTTTTCTAACCGTTTCCTTACCAATATAACAATTGAGGCGCAGTTGAGTTTTAGCTGAAGTATGTAGCCTACACGCTTGATTTAATTGAGTGGAGGTTGAGTGGAGTTTCCAGTAGCAGCCCACTCCACAGTGGTGTGAAAGTATTCCAGAACTGTCCAAGGCACTGCATCTCAATGCTAAAGGTGACACTACAGGCCCTGGTTTGATTCCAGGCTGTATCACAAATGGCCATGATTGGGAGTCCCGTAGGGCGGTGCACAATTGGGTTTGGGCGGATTAGGCCATCGTTGTAAATAAGAATTTGTTCTTACATTAACTGACTTGCCTAGTTAAATAAAATGCAAACAAATGAAAGATGTCGAGTGTAAATGTCATGCTATAATAGCTACATGAGGAGACATGTTCTATAGCTACCTGTATGAGCCCTGCATAAACCAGGCTTAGTCCCCCTTATTACAGCTGGTAGCAGAGTTCTGTGGGCTGGAGGGTAATTACAGTACACTGATTACAGATGGAGCAGTGGTTCTGTAAGGAACAGAGTCTGTCTGACCCTGTCTGCTGACATCAACAAACGTCCCTCTCTATGACTGCTGCTCCCAGCGACTCAGACATGACTGCGAGCACACCCAGACATGACTGCGAGCACACCCAGACATGACTGCGAGCACACCCAGACATGACTGCGAGCACACCCAGACATGACTGCGAGCACACCCAGACATGACTGCGGGCACACCCAGACATGACTGCGGGCACACCCAGACATGACTGCGGGCACACCCAGACATGACTGCGGGCACACCCAGACATGACTGCGGGCACACCCAGACATGACTGCGAGCACACCCAGACATGACTGCGAGCACACCCAGACATGACTGCGAGCACACCCAGACATGACTGCGGGCACACCCAGACATGACTGCGGGCACACCCAGACATGACTGCGGGCACACCCAGACATGACTGCGGGCACACCCAGACATGACTGCGGGCACACCCAGACATGACTGCGAGCACACCCAGACATGACTGCGAGCACACCCAGACATGACTGCGAGCACACCCAGACATGACTGCGGGCACACCCAGACATGACTGCGAGCACACCCAGACATGACAATAAAGATCTAGTGAAATCAGTCTAGTCTAAGGTTGTATTATTACTATTCACAGCCGGGTGCTGAAATGACGACGAAGCTTTAGAGGGAGATATGTTCAGCAAGTTAGCTCCAGCGCATGTTTGAAGATGTGATACTGTTTACAAGTAGGCTATATTTGCAGCGTTCCATTTGTAGTGCCACCCATTTTCCAGTGAGACGTGGTGGTTATGAGATCATCTGTGCCAAGGGGGAGGTAAACATCCTGTAATTACAGTGTGAGTTGTGAGGATAAAGCCTGGTCCTGCAGACACTAGGTCTCCATGTGGGTCCACTGGGACCCTCCAACTAACAGCACGGATAACTGGATACATACTCTGCTGTTGAATCCTCTACTCTCCTCTGCTCCCTCCCTTCGCTGTCCCTCTCTGCCTCAACCTACACTGACAATATCTTCAATTCTCCCTGGTTGCTTAATAAGAACACCAGAATATCATCCTGACGATTTCAGTGATGAGAAAAGGCCATTGGGGCCCGTTTGGGCTTGCTGTTTTTGTATCTGAACAAAAATATAAACGCAACATGTAAAGTGTTGGTCCCATGTTTCATGAGCTGAAATTTAAAAAATATGTTCCGTATTCACAAATAGCTTATTTTTTTATAATTTTGTGCACAAATGTGTCCATGTTAGTGAGCATTTCTCCTTTGCCAAGATGATATGCCACACCTGTCAGGTGGATGTATTAAGAAGCTGATTTAAACGGCATGATCATTACACAGGTGCAACTTACATTGGGGACAATAAAAGCCCACTTTTAAAATGTGCAGTTTAGTCACACAACACATTGCTGTAGATCTCTCAAGTTTTGAGGGAGTGTGCCATTGGCATGCTTACTGCAGGATTGTCCACCAGAGCTGTTGCCGGAGAATTGACATTTCTCTACCATAAGTTTCCGCCAATGTCGTTTTAGAGAATTTGGCAGCACGTCCATCTGGCCTCACAACTGCAGACCACATGTAACCACGCCAGCCCAGGACCTCCATATCCAGCTTCACCTGCAGGATTGTCTAAAGGGGTTTGAGGGGATGCCTAGGAGTATTCTGTCTGTAATAAAGCCCCTTTTGTAGGAAAAAAAACATTGATTGGCTGGGCCTGGCTCCCCAGTTGGTGCACCCTTACAGAGTCATGTGAAATCCATAGATTAGGGTCTAACTGTAACTCAGTAAAATCTGAAATAGTTTCATATTGCGTTTTTATATTTTTGTTTGTTGTATGTAAAGATGTGTCAGCTGTAGCTGTACTAAACACACACACACCCAGACAGCCCTGTGCTGTGTTCTGCTGAGGTAGGCTCTGCTCTGGTCTGGTCACGCTGTGGTGTGAGAGGCAGGGACAGGGCTCATTTTGGCTGTGCCGTTTACCTCTAACGTCTCTGTGTGGGAGAGCAAAGTGGGCACTGCTGCATGTTAGTCTGCAGATGGGCCTGTACAGCAATATAGGAACTGTTGACTCATTACAAAAGTGTGTGTTTTTGCTTGGCCCATAGGCAACAATCTACCAAAGGTCTACTTTGCTCCACTGTTCTGTCATGTGGCCCCAGGACAAGAGAAGTCTTTGTCTGTTCCAGATATAGCCCTGGTTGCCTTGCCTGCCACCATACACTAGCATGACCCTTTCAATCTCTGGACCACTCTGAAATCACAACCGATTTGCCAACGGCTACAAACCTCTATTGAATCCCAAGTCCACAACCTCTTAAAGGCGTCCTCATGCTTCCCAGCCAAAAGAGTTCAGGAAGAGTTTGTGCATATATTATGACATTTTGTCATGTCTGTTGTTTTGTTTCGGGCACACAATGTTTTCTGAAGGCAAACAGAAGTAGGTAGCAGAAGTCTACGCAACTTCCGTTGGTGATTGGTCAACAGAGGGGTCCTTCAATAATGTCTTTGTCATTCAACGAGAGATGACTCAGTTTCATCAATTTAAAAAAAAAAAATTTGTTGCCAAATACTGGACTGAACATCTCAGTTAGATGTAAAATTGTGCGACTAAGATCTCCTCTGCAAAAACATCAAAACGAATGACACTTGTGGAAGTGTATATTGGCTACAGCCTCTTGAAATGCACAAACAGTCCTGTTGCTGCTGCTTTTTCTAGTTCTCCAAACAAAGGTCTTAAGGGACTATGCATGTAATCTCTCCTCTCTCACAGCACCCCTCCGCTCCATCATGACAACTCCCTCCATCCCCTCTCCTCAAAAAATACACTATGATTAATGATAACTTGGTATATACACAGGGTACCAGTGCAGGGGTATGAGGTAATGTAGGTAGATATGTACATGGAACTAGGAATAAAGTGTCAGTTAACAGTAGCAGCAGCGTATGTGTGAGTCAAAGGTTAGGGAAAAAGGATCAATGCAGATAGTCCGGGTAGCTATTTGGTAAACTATTTAACTAACTATTTAGCAGTATTCTGACTTGGGTAGAAGCTGTTCAGTGTCCTGTTGGTTCCAGACTTGCTACATTGGTACTGCTTGCCGTGTGGTAGCAGAGAGAACAGTCTATGACCTTGGTTGGCTGGAGTCATTGAACATTTTCTAGGGCCTTCTGTCTGACACCAACTGGTATAGAGGTCCTGGATGGAAGGGAGCGCGACCCCAGTGATATACTGGGCCATACGCAATACCCTCTGTAGCGCCTTGCGATCAGATCCTAAGCAGTTGCCATACCAAGCTGTTATGCAGCCAAGATGCTCTGTGGTGCAGCTGTAGAACTTTTGCGGATCTGCATGACCATGCCACATTTTTTTTCAACCTCCTGAAGGGGACATGGCATTGTCTTCTGTCTTCACGACTGTGTTGGTGTGTTTGGACCATGATAGATTCTTAGTGATGTGGACCCCGAGAAACGTTATGCTCCCGCTCCACTACAGCCCCGTCAATGTGATGGTGTGCTCGGCTCTCAGTTTCCTGCTGTCCATGATCACCTCCTTTGTTTTGCTGACGTTAAGGGAGAGGTTTAGTGTGTTAGCACCACAATGCCAGGTCTCCTACCTCCTCCCTATAGGCTGTCATATCGTCATTGTTTTGGCCTACCACCGCCGTGCTGTCGGCAAACTTAATGATGGTGTTGGAGTCGTGCGCAGACAAGTAGTCATGGGTGAACTGGGAGTACACAAGGGGACTAAGCACTCACCCCTGAGGGGCCCTCCTTGTCGAGGGTCAACGTGGTGAATGTGTTGTTGCCTACCCTTTCAACCGGGGGAATTGCGTCCGTAATTCCAGGATCCAGTTGCAGAGGGACGTGTTCAGTCCCAGGGACCTTAGCTTAGTGATGAGCTTGGAGGGCACTATGGTGTTGAACACTGAGCTGTAGTCAAGGAACAGCATTCTCACGTAGGTGTTCCTTTTGTCCAAGTAGGAAAGGGCACTGTTGAGTGCAATAGAGCATGCGTCATCTGTGGATCTGTTGTAGCTGTTTTCATGGCTACAAATGTGAGCGCTACTGAGCCGTAGTCATTTAAAACCGGTTACATATGTGTTCTTGGGCACAGGGGCTATGGTGGTCTGCTTGACGCATGTAGGTATTACAAACTGGGTCAGGGAGAGAGAGAAAATGTCAGTGAACACACTTGGAGATGATAGGATAAAAGGAGAGTGAAGATGGCTGGAGAGATGGAAGGGCAGTGAGGGAGAGGAGGCTGGATGATGAGAATAGAGAAGGGCTATGACAGGAGGATAGTATCTCTGTGGTGAGATGTCAGTGCTCCTGTGTATAGCGCCCGGGGTTGAGCTGTTTAATCAGCAGGGTGGCTTTGCCAAACCACAGCCCTCACTGCTGCCATTGTTCACAGCTCAGCCCTAATCTGATCTTCTCAAGTGTCCTATTTTCCCCCCCTTCAATACAATAATTGAGGTGTGTGTGTGTGTGTGTGTGTGTGTGTGTGTGTGTGTGTGTGTGTGTCAGAGGGAGGGGAAGTTAGAGTTTTAAGTAGCTGCCAGAGCAGAAGAGTGACGCTCACTCTTAGACGATCTCAAATTATTTGAAGCATCTCTTGCTGTGTGTATTTCTGTTCTTTCCGCTCGGTCTTGGTTGGTACCGGCGTGATATGAGGTTTCTTATAGGTTCATATCTCTAACAAAGGAAAGGAAGAGCGCAGGGTGGCACTGGTAATGTGCTGATAATCACTGTCCTCGTCCTGTTACTTTTCACTCCTCAACCCTCCCAGAGGGAGCATTTTAATGTATCTGGTGGAATAACTTAAGCCCCACACCTAACCTGAACCTTGATACAACTGAGCCATCTACGGTACACTACCGCTCTGAGAAGTCTTTTGATCAGCTATAACCCATGGCCAGGGCCTAGTATGACTGTTTTTATAAGGACTTTTCCTGGTCATGTAAGTGTTATGGGGACAACTTTATCAGTTCCTGCATTTGAAAAAAACTATACAAAGATCAGCTTTATTGCAGATTGTAACTTCTATCAATGTAATTGTCAGCTTCATTTCCAATCCCCCATATTGTTTTTGGTAAATATATATTTTCCTTTTATATTCCCGTAATTGGAATAAACTAATGGACAACAGAAGTTAGGCTTCTACTTCCAGGTTATACATTTTATGGACACAGTATATTTGATTTATTTTTTAAACTAATTTGTCCCACCCTTCAGCTCTCCTCAGCCCCTCCCATCTATCTCTGAACACCATCCAGTCCCAGCTCCCCTCAGCCCCTCCCATCTATCTCTGAACACCATCCAGACCCAGCTCCCCTCAGCCCCTCCCATCTATCTCTGAACACCATCCAGACCCAGCTCCCCTCAGCCCCTCCCATCTATCTCTGAACACCATCCAGACCCAGCTCCCCTCAGCCCCTCCCATCTATCTCTGAACACCATCCAGACCCAGCTCCCCTCAGCCCCTCCCATCTATCTCTGAACACCATCCAGACCCAGCTCCCCTCAGCCCCTCCCATCTATCTCTGAACACCATCCAGTCCCAGCTCCCCTCAGCCCCTCCCATCTATCTCTGAACACCATCCAGTCCCAGCTCCCCTCAGCCCCTCCCATCTATCTCTGAACACCATCCAGTCCCAGCTCCCCTCAGCCCCTCCCATCTATCTCTGAACACCATCCAGTCCCAGCTCCCCTCAGCCCCTCCCATCTATCTCTGAACACCATCCAGTCCCAGCTCCCCTCAGCCCCTCCCATCTATCTCTGAACACCATCCAGTCCCAGCTCCCCTCAGCCCCTCCCATCTATCTCTGAACACCATCCAGTCCCAGCTCCCCTCAGCCCCTCCCATCTATCTCTGAACACCATCCAGTCCCAGCTCCCCTCAGCCCCTCCCATCTATCTCTGAACACCATCCAGTTTCTATTAGCCATAATAAAGGGATCGCTTTTTTGACTTTACACTCCTGTGGACTATAGTTTTATCTTACCTTGATTATTGTCCAGTCATATGGTCAAGTGCTGCAAAGAAAGACCTAATTAAGCTGAAGCTGTTCCAGGACAAAATGGCTCGTCATTGTAATCAGAGGGCTGATATTAATACTATTCATACCAGTGTCTCTTGGCTAAAAGTTGAGGAAAGACTGAGTCACTTGTTTTTATAAGAAATGTGTTGTGGAAATTCCAAATTGTTTGCATAGCACACACTTACCCCACCAGACATGCCACCAGGGGTCTTTTCACAGTCCCCGGGTCCAGAACAAATTCAAGGAAACGTACAGTATTATGCAGAGCCATGAGCGCATGAAATTACCTACCATCTTATATAGCGCAAGTGAACAGCAAACCTGGTTTCCAAAAACAAATTAAGCACCACAAGGCTCAACGGTTCTCCCCATGTGACCTACTTGTTGAGTGTAAAGTATGTACTGACATGCATGTGGTAGATGCGCGCACACACACACTACATGTTAATGTTTTTAAATGTATTTCAATTGACAAATTCTTTGTCTGGACCCCTGTAAGACTAGCTGTCACCATTGGCGTCGGTTAATGGGGATCCTAATAAATCAAAGTATTCTTGATCGATTTGACTATGACTTCTCAAATCACCCAGCAGTGCTATTTGTAGAGTCGGTGGGAATAGCTTGGATATCTGCGGGAGGTATGCCTGGACTGCAGCAGGCCAGGGGGCCTAGGTGTTAATGTTGTGACAGCTGGCCCGTCAAGACAGTAATTGATAGGTCAATTTGTTTTGATAGTGCAGTCCTTTTGCAGGAGATCCTGTCTGGCAACTGGACCAGTGGGAATGGGACAGGGACTAAATTAGCCGCTCATATTAACCAGAATAATCATGTTATTTCTACTGGCTGGTATTCTGTCCTTTAATGTGACTGACATCTCACTTTCTTCGGTTTAGAAAACCATATAGGACATTGGTGCTGTTGGGCTCTTGTGAAAAACTCATACTCTATGAGCACCGCTGCCAAATGACCTAATAATTTTATATATTCCTCCGATGCTCCAAAAGGCTGCAAGAAATCAAATTGAGGGCACAAAATTGGACTTGGTTTGAAATTTAAACATGGGATTTTCTATGTGGAAATGTTTTAATTGAAACTATTCACAGCTCCCCTCACTGTATGAAGATCCTCCCTGGATATATAACAATTTTACGGTTGTAGAATTAGTCGTGCAAAGATGGAGTAAATTAAGCCCCAAACTTGATGACTGCGTGGGACTGATTTCTTCATCCCGCTCTCGCTGGCTTTCTGTCCGACTCCCACCCGCTCCTGCAAGAACTTGTCCCGAACCCGACCGCAGTCCCGCAATGTTATTTTAGTTGTATGTGATGCAGCACGCTTGCCAGCCATGGTCCCATCAATTTTGCACCCTATAGGCAATATCAGAATGCGCAAAAATAACCTACGAAATTGGGTAAATTACCAGAGATTCTCATGTGGGCCATTTTTTACATTAGGCTATCGGTATTACTGGGCCATAGGCCTATCAGCCAATAGGCTAGACATCATTTGAAGAGCGTGTTGTTGGAGAGAGCAGTCACTTGCACTTTCTCTTGAGCTACATTTTGCATATAGGATATAGCCTACCTTTTTAGGAGCAGGACGGTTTGCAGGCAGAGACAAAATGGGTAATCAATATTTATTAAAAAGGTAAGCGCAAGGCTCGCTCACCTGCTCCTAAATTGGGAAAGGTAACTATGACGTGCCCAGGCAGTCTACCATTTAATTTTGACCACATATACTGAAGGTGTACTTTAACTCGCATGCCAAACTAGGTGAGGAACTTGAAGCAGCGAGTGCCGAGTGTGTGTGAATAATGCAATGGCGCTTTTTAATACAATAAGTAGGCTAACATGTAGTCTACAAAGCAGAAAGATTAATGCTCGAGGGAATGCAGCCCTCTAGCCCAAGCCATCACTATGTATCAGCACATCTTTTCAGTACATTCTCTTTTTCTGTCTTCGCTCACATGGAAGCATTTAGTTAACTCTTAAGGTTAAAATAACTGCCTAGTGCAGATGTTGATTAAAAAAAAACACTGCTATATCACCTAAATATTAATCTCATGTAGTGAGCTTCCTCTACTTTGTTATATTCCATGCAATCCACCGTCAAGGCTTTTGACTCTCTCTGTTCCACACAAACTTTAAATGCTCTTGCCTGTAGCCGTGCCTTTTTTTTTTCTCTTTCGTTTGAATTTGTTGCTGCTGTCGGAACAGATGATGTCATAGCCCCCCATGTGTTACTTCCTCCTTCGGCTGGCTGCAGTTACAAGTAAAACAGAAGTAGATGCTTATCCTTTGTTCGGCTGGCTCAGGAAACCAGCACACCCATCCTGTGTCAGTTGGCTGAGCCATGCACAGCTACAGGCTGACTCCAACTGACAAGACGCAACTAAAACTCTTTCTCCTTTAAGTGCTGTTAGCTTTTTAACACTCAAGTAAAACACCCAATGACTGCTGTCTATCCAGTCTGAATCAGCTGGCTGTCTTTGTCTGTTTTTAGTAGTTTTCTTCTCATCTTTGGAGTAGACCCACATTTGACATGTTAACCCAAAACATCTTCCTTTTCTCTGTGACATGTGTATGTGTGCATTACTCTGGGTCACTGACCAGACCACAGCTGGATAAAAATGTACTTATACTTTGCTAAACTGTTGACTTTGGCCCCTGACACTGATTGTTTCTCAATGCCTCTGTGCTCACTCATGATTCACGAACTGTCATTTATAGCCAGGGCTGTGGGAAGTACTGTGTGTATACAGTATAGGATTCTCCAGTAATTTGTGTGATTTGGTTTTTCTAGAATTTCAGGTAAAGCTGGGTGTGAATCAGAATGATGGGTTTCCTGGGAAAACAGATTTGCTCTTGGGAACTGAATCGCACCGGGTGCTATACATCATTTTCCATGGATTTGCCATTACAAGATTTACAAGTTCCCCTTTTGTATAGGACCTAGCATGATGTTGACAATTGTTCAATCCTCTATTTGACAAGTGAGAATTCTGCTAACAACTCCTCTACTGCGCATTATTAAGCCTTAGTCTTTAGTTTGATGAAAGAAAACTCCCCCTGGGCTATTAAGGATTTTGGAAAGAATGTGTGGACCATAATGAGTTTTTGTACTTTGGTGTGCTATTTTGTTTTCCACCCCATAAAAACAGCTCTTGAAACAGCAAGGAGCTGTGTGTGAGGCCCCATTTGGCCCAGCTGTGTGCCTGCTGCCCCATTTGGCCCAGCCCAGAGTGTGTAGTGCTGAAGCAGGTGTGTGAGGGAGAGTGAGATTTGAGGGGGGTGGATGGCACTCTGACAGTGACTGATCCAGAGTCTAAACTCCACATTTTCTGCTTG
Organism: Oncorhynchus keta; assembly: GCF_023373465.1. Classification (NCBI taxonomy): domain Eukaryota; kingdom Metazoa; phylum Chordata; class Actinopteri; order Salmoniformes; family Salmonidae; genus Oncorhynchus; species Oncorhynchus keta. The sequence continues at coordinate 35,836,215 of NC_068430.1, read as the reverse complement.
TACCCCAGACTTCACTTTACACGCAGCTAACAGAGCGCTGCAGAAAAGTGTAAGTCTCTGAAGTGTGTGTTAGTGCGTTATTATGCCTATTATATTTCCCTAGTGTACCACACACACCATTTTGTTTGCAGAAAATGTTGGGTATAAAGAGATTTTAGTGTTGCTGATAATTCTGCATTGAGTTTTTGTGTAGTGAAGAGGTAGAAAATGCTGACGCTGCTCCTAGGTCTGAATAGCACCGTTATCGACCCGAATTATGTCTTCTCTGAGGAAGGCTTCAATCAGCCAACCTGGCAAGCAGGAGGCTACAGGCACTCTGCCACCACAGCTGTGGGTGTGCGTGCCCTGAGGTCCCAGGATGACCCTGCTAGCGCCATAAACTAGACTAGAGCGGCCTCACTCAATGTCGGCGTGGCCTTTTCCAAGTGTGTGTATGTGTGTGTGTTCTGTGTGCTTCAATGTCTTTTTATGAGCACACACAGAGGGGTTTATGGGTAGTGTCTCCTCTTTGATATCAGCCCCACCTAGAGAATACCCTGAAACCTGGCTCAGCCAGGGTTTGGTCCCTGTTCTATTGTGAGGCCCCAGGTTAAACTGAAACCTAACCCAATTATCATTAGCCATGGATGGGAGGTGAAGGGGTCAGAACTGAGATTGACTCAGAGCACAGATCACTACTCGTTCTTCATTCCTTCAAAACAGCTACTGAAACAAGATCCACTAGATATCATAAAAGCAGTTTTCCCACTATGCCTCATTCTTAAAAGTAGCTATTTGAATGTGGACTCTGACCGTTGAACTTGCTTTTCCTCTTTTTATCCAGATGTGGATGTTTCAGGACTGCGACCCATGACCTTCCTCTCTACATCTCACTCGTTATACTCTAAGAGTTGACTAGGAGTATTACCATTTGAGTTAGTCTCTTCTCCGGGGTTAGGAATCCTCTTACTACACATTGCGTAACCGGCTCATCCTAATTTTTAAGTAATTATTTTCCCAAGGACAGCAGAGTCCAAGGCAGTTTGAACTGATGTTGTCGATGTCGTAATTCCATGGTAACAGAATATAAACTGAGACTCAAGATTTTTTTCACTTAAAAACAAAAATAAATTGTATACATACACAAGGACTACTTTTAACAATTTCCACTGAAGTTTTACAAGAACACATTGAGAGGAAGAGCTGTGCAGATACAATGTTTGGTAACAGAATAAAACTGAGGGACATTTACCGGATTCTGTCAAACTTTGCATCTGCACAATTTTTCCACTATTTAGATTTGAGTTTTTTTTACTGTATAAATTGTTCAAATTAGTCGTACGGTTTTGAAACTTTTAAATGTTTTTGATTGGCATGCAGTTTAGGCTCAGCGTAATTCCGTTATTGTGGAATTTCACGTTATTGTTTTTATTATTATTCAATGACTGGGAGACCTATATTACCCAGGACTGGTGCCTCTACACTTCAGAAAGGCAGAGAGAATATGAGAACGGAGTTAGTGGAACAGGGTGCAGAGAAAGAGCGAAAGATTCAATAAGAGAGCAGAGTGCCACTGTATATGCCATAGTGATGCAGGCAGGACGCTGGTTTTACAGTGTTGGTGTACAGCAGCAGCTCTAAAACAGCCATTATGGCAAAGCAGGAGTAATTGAGATGATTGCACAGTGAAGTGTGGCCTCGCCGGTTTCCCTGGTCTGCTTGGCTGGCTGGTTGGGCTAGGTGGCTGGCTGGTTGGGCTAGGTGGCTGGCTGGTTGGGCTAGGTGACTGGCTGGTTGGGCTAGGTGGCTGGCTGGTTGGGCTAGGTGGCTGGCTGGTTGGGCTAGGTGGCTGGCTGGTTGGGCTAGGTGGCTGGCTGGTTGGGCTAGGTGGCTGGCTGGTCGGGAAAGCTGTGTACTATGTATCCCAGAGCCTTGTCATTCACTGAACTTTTCACCCTTTGACCCTGGTGGCTTGACCCTAATGCCATCAGCCAATTCGAGGTGACGGTATGGCCAACACTACAATGATGGTGATGATTTCACTGAAGCCGAAATGAGTGGAAGATGTGTTCGAACACTTATAGCACTCACAGAGATAATCACTGTGCTCAGTCACTCAATAGTGGAACACTGAGGCCTTCTCTCATGCATTGTCTCACAACCCTCTATTGAGCCATGCCAGCCAGGCCCTCTATTGAGCCATGCCAGCCAGGCCCTTTATTGAGCCATGCCAGCCAGGCCTTGTTGTTCATCTGATACTGATGTATGGTGAAGCCCTCAGTGAGTTGAAACAGGGGGAGTATTATTCCTGACACACCATCCATCCTAAGTCTATTTTAACAGCTTATGTAAGGTGTGTAGACTTGAAAACACTTACAATTCTCACGTCAAAGAACATGGAGAAAAGCCCACAGAACTTCAGGCAGAGTTGGTGTGTGTGTATATATATCTGAGAAAGAGAGTGGTAGAAATAAGAGTGTAGTGTAATGGTGGGCCATTAGATCCTGTTTAGAAAGCTGCACCATCATACTCATTCTAACCCAGCCTGTATACACTTCACCATCCCCCATGCTTTAAATGATGCTATCGCTGTCTATACATAGAGCTGTCTCTGTGTATCTTAAGGTCATTTACAGCGGTGACCACTGTTTGGCTGAGAAGAAACGGTTTTCAGACCCCTTGACTTTTTCTGCATTTTGTTAAGTTAGTCTTATTCTAAAATGTATTTAAATAACAATTTTCCCTCTTCAAGCCTACATCCAATACCCCATAATGACAAAGCAAAAAAACATGTTTTTTTATAAATATTTGCAAATGTTTTTAATGCAAACTGAAGTACGTTATTTACATAAGTATTCAGACACTTTGCTACGAGACTTGAAATTGAGCTCGGGTGCATCCTGTTTCCATTGATCTTTGTTTCTACAACTTGATTGGAGCCCCTCTGTGTTGGACATGATTTGGAAAGGCCTGTCTATACAAGGTCTCACAATGTCATAGCTAAAACCAAGCCATGAGGTCAAGGGAATCTTTTGTGGAGCTCAGACAGGATTGTCGGCACAGATCTGGGGAAGGGTACCAAAAAAATGTCTGCAGCATTGGCCTCCATTAAATGGAAGATGTTTGGAAACACCAGGACTCTTTTGTCAGGGAGGTGACCAAGAACCCAATGGTCACTGACGTGGCTCCAGAGTTCCTCTGTATTTCTTTTTTCTTTTATTGACCCTTTACTTAACTCGGCAAGTCCGTTAAGAACAAAGTATTATTTTCAATGATGGCCTGCCTTGTTGAGGGGCGGCCGAACGACAGGTTTTTACCTTGTCAGCAAGGGGATTCGATCTTTCAACCTTTCGGTTACTAGTCCAACGCTCCTACCACTAGGCTACCCTGCCGCCCCTAATGAACTTATCTTCTGCATCCAACTCTGGGTCTTCCTTTCCGATGGCAGTCCTCATGAGAGCCAGTTTCATTCATAGTCCTTGATGTTTTTTGCGAATGCACTTGAAGAAATGTTAAAAGTTCTTGAAATATTCCATATTGACTGACCTTCATGTCTTAACC